>NC_056748.1:403426722-403441722 GCF_019279795.1 Protopterus annectens | reverse complement strand
TTTGCCTTTCTTCTTTTATATTAGAAAGATATTTCTCTTGACCTTGAATTCAGTGCGTAATGAAATTCACAAAGTAATAAAGTAATACTTTTACTGGTATGCATGCAAAGGATTTCAGCTCTCCTTTCTCTTTGTTATTAGTTCTGTGTAGCTTTCACAGAAGAAAAACTGCTGGGTCTTCCAGAGCAGAACAGGAGCTACTCTCACATTCTTTTAAAAGAATTCCATAGTGCACCACTGGTATCATCTGCTGCAATTTTTGGATCCATTTTATTTTTAACCCGACTTTCCTTTGCAGATTATAGTGACATGAGCCTTTTACATTGGCAGCTCAAACCCACACGTCAGTACCTGTACAAAAGTACATGACAGTTCCCATGATGACAATCACGCAGTATTAAAATGCTTATGCTACTGCTGAACAAGGGCATGTCGGCCAGTGCTGGGATGCTATGATGTGGACTTTGCCTAAAACTAAATGTACTTTCATGTCTTCTGTTTCATGAAATCAAAATGATCAGCCTGAATTCACAGCCATAATTATGCTACATGGATCCATCCCAGTGAAAACACATCAGGTTGACCCCTGTGGATGGGCTGCTTTATGCCCTGGTTAAGGTTAAGCATTGTGGTGGATGTGGCCCAGATGCTGAATAATCTTGAATGTGTATGGCTTGTGAGCTGACACCCACAAAACAAGATCAGAATTTCCACTGCTCAGCCTATAAAGCTACTGTAAATGAGCATGGTCTGTGATAATGGTAAATCGTCTCTTTAAAATATAACATTTCAATTGTTTTGAGGGCTTACTTGATCAGACACTATTCCTTTTCAATCACCGAGTAACACTTTTCAGTGTTATTGAGCTTATATATGATATACCAAGTGGAGTGATTATTGCATTCTACATTTTGTGACAGGATTACCCTGATCCCTAATGCAAAGGCATCAGCAATGAAAATACATGTTTGGAGAAGCCTAGGACTACTAAGACTGGTTCTGAGGACAGCATGTCTTTTAATTTCTGAAGTGTTTGTTCTGTCACATCTGAACACTTGATTTTCATTGAGGCCCTGCCACTGGTTAGATCAGTTAGGTGACAGGCAATAGAGAAAAAGCACTGGACAGACATCCAGTGTATTGTACACTAGTATTTCTTTAAGGCCAGGAAATCTACACAAGGTGGGCATCAATGAAGACAGGGTGAAGCTAGCAGCAGTCAGACTACAAAAGGGTTATTGCCGCTAGTTAGTTTTTCAAGTGCAGAAAACAATTAACTTGTTATTATTGTGTTGTGACTCTGGTTCCCTACTTCATCTACACTTTCAGCCTTAATGTTAATATTCTACTGCCTATTATGTAGCCCAAATAATTGTCTTCTGCTATGCCTGTCTTGGACTTAGCTAACATTGCAGTTAGGAAGACTAAAATGGCTTGCATTTTAGGGAGGTAACTTTCTAATCCTCAGGGAAAATTACCTCCTTACCTAGATGGGCTGCTGAATATTTTGCTTGAGATCTACATATCCTACTCATTGGATGCCAAATATTTTATGTGAGACATAAATATCATCCTCATGATCCTCTGGAAAGTTGGTGGTGCTTCAGGGATACCAAAGAGAATGATTGACTTCATAGTGGAACAGGTCAACTGGCATGGAGAATGCCATTTGTTCTTTATTTCTAGAAGTAGCAGAAGTTGTCATTAATCTTTAGATAGGTCTAAAATGGAGAGGAACCAAGCCTTACCAAACTTGTTTTCTAGCTTGTCCACTCAGGACAAAATATATATGTCACAGCTGGAGATGCTAAATATTTTTTGAAGTGACTGTAAAATATATCTCTTTCAGGCTTGGGGATCAGTACAATAAATTATTATACTCATTCTATGATTCCTCTATGAGCCAATGTGTGAACATTTTGGGTATCTTTCCATCAACTACTAGATGATGAGATCCTAGTATCTGATATTCCATACCTCTCAACTGTACAGATTTTCACAGAATGGCCAGGTTTTTGCCTCATATGTTTTGGTCTGTTCCTCTTAAAATTTGTGTTTTTTCAACAAATCACTGGGATAATCTAAGGATTAAAGTCACTAAATAATGACATGTACTTGAGTTTCAGACTTAATATCCTTCAGAAAATTACATTTTAACACAAATCCTGTTATTCTAGCAACTTTCAATGTTTATAAGAGCTATATTTAAAACGTGTCCCTATTTTTGGGCTTTTCTCCAGATTTCTTGAGCTAAGCGGTTGAGAGGTATGGATATTGCTTTAGATGTACCTTTTCAAAGGACACAGGTTCAGTGCTGTGTGGGAGTAAATTTTCCAGACACTCAACCCTGAAAATAAATCTTGATTTCTAAATACAAATTTCTCAACCACTTGCTTCTGGGACACTAAGAGTGTTTTATCTATCTTGACTTCCAGACGGTGTGGGGATGTTAAATTTTCTACAAACATTCTCACTACAGATACTTCATCTTTTTGCCAAGCTTTGGGAAATAATCTGGCATATCTGTTGTGTTTTTCTTTTTCTCACTTTATAATTATGTTCCTTTATTTTTTCAAATAACTTCAAAGGATCCTTTGCCACTTGGGAAGGAATTTGTTTTTGGTTGTGGATGCAAATAAAAGTATTTTGTCTCCTGATTTGATCTCTCTAAGCCACACAGTTTTCTTAAACATTTCCAATTGTGTTTGCTGAAACATTTTTAATTGTTCTCTTAATACAGGTATTATTATTCATAACCTTTCCTTGTATGGCTGTAAAATATCCTGCCACACGTTTGTCTTCTTTGCCTAATTTTTTTTTTTTTACCTAGAGTTTGGTTTTGTCTTGTCTGACTTCATTCACTATAGCTAGCAAGCCATGTGGATGTCTGCTGTACAGCAGTTCAAATGGAGTGAATACAGTTGGTGTTTGAGGTGACTTCCTTATGGAAAAGAGAACAAACCACTCTGGACGGGCAAAGCCATTTGACGACCTTTATTATATGAACTTCAAACATATAAACGATATCAATTGCCATCAGCCACAATGATCCTCAGGGCAGCATAACAACTCACCCTGCTCGAACACCTCAGGGCAGTGTACCTGCTCACCCTGAAACTTCCTCCACTGGGGCAGCATACCTGCTCACCCCTCCCTACAAATAATAGGCAGCGTACCTGCTCACCTTCCACCACACAAAACCATTGGCCAAATCAAACCACATCCTTAGAGGGGGGACAGAAGAGGACAATCCTGTCCCTTTTCTCCACCCCCAACCAACCAAATCTTCCTCCACCAAAAAAGGGAGGGTGAGAGGGACCAACTCACGCCAAATGTAACTACTTCCTTTAGCGCCCTACACTTAAACCCATCCTGAGTCCCACCCTTTCTTACCTCACTTCCTTAACTACTCCAATCCCCCTTTCACTACCTACAGTGCCACAACTCTAGTGATTAGCCAATCCCTTAATCCCTAGCCTAGCTCTTCCCCACCCCCCACCCCCTCCCACCACTTACTCATGGGTCCAGGACAACTTTGTTTGTGCCAAACCTCCTTTGTCCTGGCCACCCTTTGAACAAACCACTCTGGACACGCAAAGCCATTTGATGACCTTTATTATATATTCTAATACATGAACTTCAAACATATAAACAATATCAACTGCCATCAGCCACAACGATCTTCAGGGCAACGTAACAACTCACCCTGATCGAACACCTCAGGGCAGCGTACCTGCTCACCCTGAAACTTCCTCCACCAGGGCAGCACACCTGCTCACCCCCCCCCCCCACAAATAATAGGCAGCGTACCTGCTCACACTCCACCACACAAAACCATTGGCCAAATCAAACCACATCCTTAGAGGGGGAACAGAAGAGGACAATCCTGTCCCTCTTCTCCACCACCAGCCTGATCCCCGGCTGTTCCCCCTCCTAAACCTTAACCTGCAGCATCTCTTGTAGAAAGAGCTTGAGATGCAAATTAAACAAATCCAAACCAATTTCATTCAGATGAACTCCATCTGTATGATACCAACCTACTTCTCCTTGCCCAAAATCCCCATGTTGAATGATATGTATCCCAGATTTTCTTAACTGTCCCTCCAATGTATGCTTAACAAACCTCCTGGCCTTTTCAATAGCTTGATAACTGCATGCCTCCCTCCAAAACAATTGAGGTATCAACTCCGTCCACACAATTTGCATACCTGGGTGCCTATCCTGTAGTCTCCACAAATCCTGCAAAATAGTCTCCACTAAACACTTCTTAGTCAAAATACCCAAGTAATTATGTCCCAAATGAATTATTATTATATCAGGATACCCTATCCGTAATTTAGGCTTCTGAAATTCAAATATTAACCTATCCCAATGCATACCCCTAACCCCATGCCAAAACACAGAACATCCTAAATAAGATAAGCCAAATTACTTCCATCCCCCCTGATTAAGGCATGCTTCTCAGCCCAGTGGATATGCAAATGGCCCAAAATGAGTATACGCTTCCCTAAAAGAAAAACTGTTAATAACCAGAAACAGTACTATCTAATATAAGATAAAAATGCATTTGAGGACCACCTGCCTACCCTCATAATAACCTCAATTGAACTACCCTGTCTAGCCAAATCTGAAGCCCTCCCAATTCTAAAAGAATGAGCTGCAAACTTCTCAGCCGGAAATCCCATGCAATCCAAAATCCTCCTAATTAAAGTAATAAACCTACTACTGGAAACTACCCTGCCATCCTTTGAACAAAACACCAACACCTCTGAACACCCCAACCTCCTACTCCTAAATTCTGTAATCCAAGTTACTGGGCAAAGACGAAGGTTTCTGTCCGCTTTGAGCACTACCGTACATCCCCTACCCAACTCATCCATCTTGCTTTTCTGTATTACGATGTTGACCTCCCTCTCAGTCACTATAACATCCTTGCAACATAAGGAACCTAACAATTCCAATACCCTGAAAGTGGCAAAATATAACCACTGCATAGAGTGCCCCACATAAAATAATCCAGCAACCCACCATGTAATAATCCTAAACCCTGTAACAAAATCTTCAATATTCCCCTTGTAATTGGCAACCGTGTTTCCCTATGCTCCACCATCACCCTCCCCCACCCTCTCAACATACGTCCTAATGTCCAGGACTTCGTAAAATCTTGCAACCCCCCCCAACTTAGCAAAATTGCTTATAGCCACCAGATTCAATTTAATTGTCTGCAAAGCCTTACTTTTCTCCCAAGCACTAGCCACATATCTTAACAATAATCCCTCTGACCATATCCTTACCTCTTCTGGCAATCACAAAACAAATTGATTAAAATCAAAAAGATCCCTACCGTATGCCTTCTTCATAGAAGAAGCCCAGGAATGCTGCACCAGATGCCTGACTATCCTGTTCCAAGCTTCTACACCTCCTCGGACAATGTTTCCGGCACCTCGACCTCCCCCGAGCCTACCCTCGAAACCTGCAAAACTGAAAGCGGGACAAACTATCAGCCATATCATTTTTAACACCAGGAACATGTACCGCTGTAAAATAAAAATGTATTAATAGACACTGCAATACCAACTTCCGCAATATCCTCAACAGCAATTCTTCCCTAGCTGTCTTCTTTTGTAACACCTTCACCACAGCCATATTATCCGAATGAAAAACTACCCGCTTGTTCCTCAACTGCTCCTTACACACCTCCGAAGCTGCCCATATCGGCATCAATTCTAAAAAAGCGACATCATGCCTCCATTCCTCATCCAAATCTGGAGGCCATTGCGCTGCAAACCATCTTCCCCCAAAGTAAGCCCCCATGCCGAAACCGCCCGCTGCATCCATAAACAACTGAATTTCTTCCTGACACACCCAATCCGATTGCCAAAAGGAAATCCCATTAAATTGTTGCACAAAACCATCCCACAACTTCAAATCCTCCTGCACTAGCCTGGTCACTCTAACCCAATGATGTTTGCTCCTACCCCTTTTAGCATATAAGCTAAAGCCCTGCAAAACATTTGACCCGGATGTACCGCTCAACAGGCAAAGTTTAGAAGACCCAACAGTTCCATGACTGAACCAACCCGAATCTTATTCTTGTCCAACATCCCCCTGTATCACTGACCGCAGCTTCTCTATCTTATCCTGAGGCAGATGAAACAATCCCCATTCAGCATCTAACATTAACCCCAGGAACTCCAGTGCTCTTGCTCGGCCTTCCATCTTGTGCTGTGCCAAGGGTACACCCAGTTCCTCACAGATACTGGTAAACTCTTGCAACCCCTGTTGGCGCCCCACCCTCCCTTCCCTAACTAACAAGAAATCAACCAAATAATGCACTGCCTTCTGCGTTCCCACCCTCTGATTCCAAATCCAGTGTAAAAGGGTACTAAATTTCTCAAATGTTGCACATGTCACAGAACAACCCATCGGCATGGCAGTGTCAAAATAGTACTTACCTCCTACCTTCATCCCCAACAACAGCCAATCCTCCCTCCTAATGGGCAACAAACGGAAAGCTGATTCAATGTCAACCTTAACCAACCAAGGCTCCCGAAATTTCCTGATAACGCACCCTAACTTCTTCATCCCCAATAAAATCATTCATTGACCTCCCTTCTAGAAATGAAAGATGATGAATCAATCTAAACTCCCCAGGCCGTTTCTTTGGCACTAAACGCAATGGTGACACCTTGTAGCTAACAAAAGGTGGTGTATCAAATGGACCCCAAAAATGCCCTGCCTTACACTCCTTACCTACCAACTCTTCCAAAACATCCTCTTTCCCTTGCACTGAACAGAAGTTCTTACACCTCCCACTCCCCAACACCACTGTGGACTTAATAGGAAATCCCCGTTGAAATCCTTGAATGGCCTCAGTCTTAAGAACGAAATCAGGACACTGGAAAAGCATATCCTCCAATACTTCCACCTTAATGGGGAAAGGCACCCCACCCCATTACTTCTAAATGAGCCCATTCCCCTGGGTCCATGAAAATTGCCCCTACCTTGCGCTGTCTGTAATCCTTGAAAGGAAAGAAAATCTTCCTCTCGGCCCATACCAGTGTTGTTCCCTGCACCAAAACCCTGCTGTCCACAGTAAGCCGGAGAATGATTTCCTCTACATCTTGAGCAAGTGTGTGCAAATTTGCACCCAACCCATGAACAAGTACCCTTGTTAAATGACCAACACTTCCCACCTGCCTCACCCCTGCCCATCCTCCTATTAAACCCACCAAAGCTGTCCATCATGTAGCCAGCCATATATCAGGATGATACACCTCCCACCACAGAGACTGGTCAACTGCTTTCCATTTACAGAACCACTCATCATACCACAGCCATGCGTTCCTCAGCCTCAAACATTGTGCCTCCTGAATGGTGAGAAAATACCCCAAAATGGGCAAAGCCAATGCTCCATCCTTTGCCAGTTGCACTGCCATGTAATAAATAAAACCAACCACCCAGTTGTCCCAAGTCCTGGGCCTAAGCTTACCTGTCCTTTTCCTACCCAGCACTGCTAATGCTGCCAACAAGTCCTTGCTAGTGTCTGACTCTGCTTCCACTAACCTCTGGACCCCTTCCACAGCTCAGACACATCCACATACTCACCTTTCCATATTTTTTCTTTCACCGTCCCCAAAATGTGCGGGGTAAAAATAACCCCTCTCTTGCCCTGTCCCAGCTCCTGAGCAGCTAGCCAGTCCTCTGGCTGCAGCCCAAAATCTGATCCTACCTCCGACCCAGTCAAGCTGTCCTTAGAGCCCAGGTCCACTCCAACCATCTGTCCACCTGGACACCTGGCTGTCTGTACCAACCCCCTTTGCACTCTGTCTGATACTGTTTCTCCCCTTTCCATATCTCCATCCAACAAGACCTCATCAACTGCCTGCACCTCTCCATCCTCACCACCTAGTTCCTCAACCATTAGTAAATTAATATCATTACCTGCACCTTTGCCTTGCAACGTACTGGGAACAGGAGCCTCCACAGTAATCATCTGTTTCTCCACCTGCTGCCTTTTCCCCCAGCCTGGAGTCGTCACAGGGCACCATCTCTTTCTGCCCGAAGCTTGCTCTGGCTCTGCCTCAGACCTCATCATGTCCTGGAATAATTCTTCCACTTGGGCTATGATAGCCTGCCATCATTGTCACAATTCTGGTAACTTGGCCATCTGTAACAAAGAACACAATGTTAACGCTGTTCCACAAACTTGACTAACCTACTCCCACCAACGTCTATAATGTTGTCTTGCCCTATGCCCCCCACTCTCTACCAACTCCCCTACTTACCTATACTCTGCAGCCTAGAACAACCCCTTGCATAGCTTACCTGCTAGTCATACACTCACATCAGTAGCTAATGCACTTATACTTCCTTCACAAATAAAATATCCCCTGCCTAGCACACCCATTCAGCCACACACTTCCCTACAGCCACCATCCCCTGCCCTATCACAACCAGGTGTGTATGTATGTTTGTTGGACTGTTGGAAAACATTGGAACCTGCTCCCCTCTGAACTTACCACTATTCCCTCTAAATCTCTCTTCAAAAAGAAAATTAAACTCCACCTCAAATCTCAATGGATGTGCCCCTGCACTAATCCTGACTAATCACTCTATGCCATCAGACAAATCCCTTCATCATGAAACCCTACCCCCCTCTTATCTTACTCACTCTCCCTTTTCAACCTACCCCTCAAAAAAAAAAAATTTTTAAAATGTAAAATTTTTTATGATGTTAACTGTATAACCTGCTTGTAATTTTTTTGGCTCAATTTGTGTGTACTCTTTGCATATTGTTACCCTTACTTTCTTGTAATATCACAAATGTACTTTTTCTTAAACTCTGGAGCTTAACTCCTCGGGCCTCTACTGAAAATGGACATATATCCAGCTAGACTAGCCCGGTCAACAAATGTAAAATAAAAATAAATAAATAAATGTATGTGTGTGTATGTATGTATGTGTGTGTGTGTATATATATATATATATATATATATATATATATATATATATATATATATATATATATATATTGTTGTTGTGTCTTTTGGCTTTTCCTGGTTAGGGGTCGCAGTTTGGCAGTAGATTTTTACATGCTGAATTGCCAGCCCTGACGCACAACCTTCAATGAAGTACGCCCATTCACGCATGTCTCCACACAGAAGATGCTCTTATATATATCATGTAAAAAAAAAATATATATATATATATATATATATATATATATATATATATATATATATCCTATCCTCTACCCACCTACATTCAAGCCACACAGATACCAGAACCATTCATCTCCCCCCCCCCAGAAGCCTGCAACTCTTACCTCTTTCTTCTGGACCGCAAATCCTTATCCCACGAGGGTTAACAGCCAAATTCCATAGTGTGCATGCGCGAACCAGCACCCAAACAGCTGAAAATGAAAGGAAAAACCACCAGGGAAAGCAAAATGGAATCCCCACCACTAGCGACGTAGAAGGAAGCCAGTGAGGACAACCCCACAAAAGGAACAGCCGCCGGAAACCATGCACATGAGTGGAAACCAAGAAAAGGCATTGAGGGATGGGAGAAAAGGCCACAGACACCCCCCTCCCTCCACTTACTCGTGGGTCCAGGACAACTTTGTTTGTGCCAAACTGCATTTAGTCCAGTTTTTCTATACTGTTATATGGCTTACATTAGCATACACCTTAAGATTTTATCAAGGCACTTAACTACCCCCATCTGATGGCAGATGACACACAGAAGTAGGAAAGTTCATGTATTATTCTGGAATTGAATGGGGTGACTTCATCTGTAAGAATTTCCAGGGAATTCCTATTCTGGGAAAAACATTTATTTTTTGTTCTTTACCTGTAAACCTGACATAAACTCTTTATAAGGATATCCGAACAGAAACATGTGTTGCATATTTAATTGTTACTTGTATATAATGGTATCCCTTACTTGACATCACCAGTATTCACTGTTATTTACAGAAATGAGATTTCTGCTACAGGCAATATCATCTAATGTTTCTTAGACTCTGGGCCATTTGCTGTCATTTTAATATTCTGGTAAAGCTGCACAAAATGTTTTCATTTTCTTCCTAATACTAGCCTGGTGAGATCTGAATAAAATCCTGTCCTTTGTCTTATCCATCAATAGGTGACCACCTGAAATTTGGCTAGTTGCAGCTTTATTACTATTGTAGTAAAAGACTTTGGCACCAACAGCTAACTCACTGCTGAGCAAGTAATTTTATAAGATGGAGAGGAAGTAGGGCTCTGTTCATTCTCCCCTTCACTCTGTCGACATGACCTGTAGAACTCTTTAGTATACTGTCTTCCCAATCAATGGGCCTTCTTAAAAGTGGTATGCCTTATTTGGAAGTCAGCCAAGTCAGAATTATATTCATTACTGGAGGGATACAATGTGACAACTGCAGCCTCTTCCCCTGCAAAGACAGGAACAGATTTTTCCTTTTTATCTAATTCATCCTGTAAAAAGAGCAATTCAAATAGGTAATTTTATTTGGTTAGTCATACACGCAGTCTGCCTATATTTGCTGCAGTAGTTCTTATGCTTTTTTTAGATGTCTGTCTCAAAGCTCTCTTATAGCAGAATGAAGACTATGACCCTCTACTATTCCTCTTTTCTCTGTTTCCTCAGTGAGAGATTCACCTGCATCTGTACTAGTTTTAATTTCCAGTGGGCAGAGTCCTTTCAGTTTCTGCAATAACTTCTTTTGTTGTCTTAATGTCTAGTTTCTTTCTTATTCTGTTGTGAAATGAAAGTCATTCCTATCAGTTTCTATACTGATTCAATGTCAGGTTTATTCTAATTTCTCATTATTTTCTTTTCTTGATCTATGTGTCTCTAACAACAATTTTTTTTTTTTTTTATAACAACAAAAAGTATCGGAAGAACACATCTATGAACACCTAGTACCTTAGTCCCAACAGACCATGCAGAATGTTAGGTCTCCTCTTTGTTTTCCTGAACTTCCTCATGCAGAGCTGCAGTAATCTTCAACAAATGAATCCTTTCTCATTCTGGAAACTAGTAGGAGTATTTGCAGCAAATACAGTCATTCAAAAAAAAATCATACCACTAAAATCATTTATTCTCACAACAGTACACTGCTGTCATGGAAAAAAACTGAGTTGCTTTTTTTACACAGAGTTGGAAAAGTCTAGCATTCAGGAATAAAGAAAAAGTCTCAAGGGAAAGCCCCAGTCTCTGAATTCTGTAATTATCTGAATAAACAGCAGTTTTTCAAAATTATTCAAGTAGCAAAGTGTCACTGTCTGTGTTTTACAGAGAAATGTATTTCTTAAAACATTCTCCACCTGTTTAGTAATTTTGCTCAGTGAATAGTATAAAAACAGCCAGAAAGTCAGGTCAGTGGTCTTAAGAATAAAATAAGCTTTCCCATTACCTTGTGGAATAACATAAATCAGGAAAAAACAGTTATTTTGCATGATTCCTTTGGGAAATATACTGTTAAAGCAGTAAATAGAGATACTTTCAAATTTCAATGTTTAGCTTACTAACACACTTTTTATTACCCCTTCATTTTAAAACAAACATTTTATCACCAAGTCCTTCCTACATTAGCAGATGTAGATAATTTATCTCATCAGAACCTACATTTATTGATGATAACCTGTCTTCCCTTGAAACTCACAATCATAGACAATGCACTGAAACTCGCATTCATTGAAAATGTATCTGACCTGTGGCAAATTAAGTGTACTTTGGTCCCTGGGCTGTTTTCAAACAGTGGTCCACTTCACACATTTTAGAACTGCACACACACAAATGCATGTGTTCTTTGATTCACAATCCTGATCATTTTAAATTATATTTCTTATTTAATACAGCAGGATGTTTTAAGTTTATAGTTTTGAACATTTTTACAATAAATAGTGAAACAAAATGTATGCACCAATGATGACAAAAGTACCCATTATACAAATTTTCAACCATAAAAGGGCACTTAAATAGCTGTCATCATAATTCACTAATATCTGTACTCAACCATTACTACCACATAATTAATTGCATACTCATTACATGTCTGAATGTGGTAAAAATGGCCACAGTAAAGTATCCCACTTTGCTTAACATAAATGTACACTAGTCTTTCAATGAGACTAATGAATTTTTAACTATCAGCTCAACAGGGTCAGTCATTTTTATCCACAAACATGCTCCCCCTAAAATGCAGACATTATATATATATATATATATATATATATATATATATATATATATATATATATATATATAATGTCTGTGTAAAAAGAAATAATAGTAATAACAGTAATGACCAAAAGCACATATTTCAAATTTGTTTCACACAAGCACACAGCAGCCAGAGTATTCCAACATAATTCACACAGGTACACTTGTCCTGTAAAGACATCTTTCATCAACAGAGAACCTACCAGCTCCACCAGCAGTTGCAACTGCTTTGCAGGCTATATACACTCCGTATTGTTATGAAGATATAACTTTCATGTTCTTTATTGGTAGCTTTGATGAACTACACAGAACTGTATAAAGATCACTAGCATCATACTGTAAGATCCAACCACGTATAGCACAGTTTAAGTAGAATAGAATGGAATAGTATTTATGAGAGCATAAGAAATATTAACCATCTGATAACATATGCAAAGTCAACATACAGGATCTCTGCAAAAGTCAAAGTCATCTGAATAATTTAACATTAAAAAGAATTATTACAAATGCAGAGGCTCCTGCTGATGGCAAACAACTTTACATTCCAGGGTGTCATCTGCAAATGCAGTGCCTGCTGCCCTTGAAGAATAAATTACTTATGCTACATTTAAAAAAAAATGATGTGGTGATGATATTGCCAGAACATTTCCTGAATTAGATGAGACATGCAATAGAGAATGGCTAGCAAACAATGACAACTGGTTCATAGTTATTAGCCATGCAGTCTTGGAAACCATTAAGTAGCCTACCACAAACTCCCTACTGCTGCAAAGCACTGACTGATTAAGTGGCTTGCTCAGTTTCACACAGTAAGTAAAAGAAGACGGAAAGATTAAACTGTATAACCTCACCACAGAAGCAGCTCATTAACAAGTCAGAACATTAGTTGTCTGGGCTAACTACCAGAGTAACTTTTTTAACTAAATGCTGACATCCTTTACAGTCCAATCTTATAGAGAAGACTGTATTATAGTAATATGTGAACTGATTACATAATAGATACTGAAGTTCAGATGTTTCTGATCATTATTCCAAATAATGAAGACTATATAACTTGAGGAATATCAACCCCTTTGCAGTAGCTGGAGCCTGTGAAGAAGGTCCTGCAAAAACATATTACCAAAATGTAACATGTTTGTGCCCATTAATAAATTAATTTATTCCTCAGTGCAATGAATAAAGCAAAACAATGACAATATAAATGCAGCAGTCATAAAAACATCAGAAATATTACTGCATATAACATTTTTTTTTGTTTTTTGGGTGGGGATTTACATATATGCATATCATCTACATCTCATTTTGACCTCCCTATGTCTTCTCAAGAAGAGCTATCCCATCTGACATCACTCGGTACAGGTCTGACCCACTTGAATGGCAAGTAATACTGTATTGTTGCAGCATACATGTCCAGAATCAACACTGCCAGGTCACAGACAAAAGGGGGACTATGCAGAGTAATGAATCAGACCTCCTACCAACCATACCAATATCCCATAACTTGTCTGCCTCTCCCCAATTGCCACAAACATTGCTCAAACCTGTCAGTATGGATGCCATTTCCCTCTTTGCTTTTACAGTTATTACAGACATTTGGATTTCAGTTAAAACTTTTTTTTCAAATTTTACAGGAAAAAACTGACAACCATTTTCTGACTTTGAAAACATACTTAACATGAGAAAAGGTAAACTTCTCTTTCCATGAAATTCACATTTTGTGAAAATGTATCTGGCAACCTATTAGTCTACAAGAGACATGCTGAGATCCATAATAATTAGCACTGTAATAATTAGCATCTATGTAAAGGGTGCAGAAATTTGAAAGACAAATGTATAACACATTTGCTAACAGCCTGTGACAGCCCACTGGATCCAAGTGTCCTTTTTCATGAACAGCCCAAGAGTACTGTTTGGTGAATTAAACTGGCAGAGTCACATAGAAGAAAAAGGAAGTTTGAGACAATCAAACCATGAGCAGCAGGAAACAGCTCTTCAACAGCTCATAGCCCTACTCATCTGCACTATGTGCTGTACAGCTGTTGTAGCACAAATACACTGCATTTCATACATGTGTGCCTGCAGGAAAAAAAAAGCTAAATTAAAAATGTATTCAAAGTTAGAATATTAGCATTAAACTCAGTGATTTGCTAAAAAGTAAAAAAGTAGGAGTAGTTGAAGAAGGCTTGCCAATTGGTGTGGATCATTAAGACTTTTGCCTCCCATACATAAAGTTTGAATCTATGTGATTCTAAGTGAGTCACTTAAGCACACAGCCCCCCCCCCCCTAAGTTGGGCATTTTATACACACATGCAAACACACAGCTGCTTTCATTGGCCCTTCATCAAAAAATCAAATTTTGCTACATCTCCAGTTTGCAGGTAAGTACCAAGTTGCATCCATGTATTGTATTGTGCTCAGTCCTGTCCTTAATCAAATGTTGAAGTTCAATATGAATATGCATCTCCCTTTCACTTGCATGACTTTGAAATGTGACACCTGGATGCAGCTGTGTCTCAGCTTCAGCCTCATTGGCTCAAATGCTTTTGCCAATGAGAGCTGACATTGAGCTAGCTATATAAGCTTGTGCTAGAGTAATGCTGAGCAGACCACTTAAAGCAGTACTGCATTTTTAGCAGCAGTAACTAATGGATTACTGAATGGCTATGGTCAGGCCACCCAGCAAGCACCGGACCCTAGGCAGCTGCCTTGGTTACCTTGTGCTGGCTCCAGCCCTGGGGATAAAATGGGTTTTTATTGGCTGCATGTGT
>NC_056748.1:403391722-403421722 GCF_019279795.1 Protopterus annectens | reverse complement strand
AATAAATAAGTAACTACATTTGAAGTTAGATATTTGGTATAAAGTAACAGAAACAACTATGCAGCAAGGTGTCCCAGGATTAATAAATCAAAAATGGACTTACAAAGATTCCATACTCAGATCAACACCAAGTGATATCTTTAATGGGGATACTCATCTAAGCTGATGACTATACTCAAACTGTGTTAGACTGTCAGGCTTCAACTCAAAATATTGTGTTTACATGGATGAATTACTTGTCAGAAACAGTTTTAATTCTTATGTTAAGAAATACACTGCAGGCAGTTCAGCAAGAAAATATTTGATATTGCCTACAGATATATACTCTGACTCATAGTGAGCATATGTATACACGTGGAATACTAAGTTTAATTATGGTTGAAAATAATCCGTGGCAGTCATTGTAGATGGACTGATGTTTTTACACCTATAAGCAATTTCAAGTTAGTGGATCTATATCTATATCTATATCTATAGGAATAATACAATATCAACATATACACACAGTAATACAATGTCTAAAAACATCAAACTTAGTTGTTTAACTTCAAGAAATTAAAGTGTGCTTACTAAGTGATGTTCAGTATATTATTTATGAAATTGAGCAGCAATAGATATTCATGGTTTCTTGCTTCTCATTTTAGCAAGAAAATTAAAAGCTGGCTTTAAAATTACATTCTTAAGTATATATGTACAAGATAGGTAATGCTGCATTCCAGGTGGATTGTCTTATATAGTTGATTTATAACACATAACAGATGCTTTCTGTTTTCCATATTTTCTCAGTCTTTCCATTGTCATACTTGAAAGAGAATGCACAGAGTTTTCTGCATTGTGCTGTAAATAGTGCTAGACTGCCTGACTTCAGGCCGCAGGTGGCTATACCTGTAAGAGAGATGTTTTTATACTGCTGCTGTGGTCATGCTGTGCGAGTGCATGTGTAAAATAATTTTGCAAGTACAGAAAAACACAGCTAGCTTCATAGACTAATAAACTGTTATTTTAAAATTGCTTCAGCTTTTTAAACATTGCAATATTGTCAAAACACTAATATATATATATATATATATATATATATATATATATATATATATATATATATCATCAAAAGAAATGTGAAATCTGAAATCATTCACTCGGACAAATTAATTTCAGATTTTATTTATACAATAACTGCTTTACTTGAATAAGATTGATGACAGTCAGTTTGAAAATACTTTAGAGTAATGGGCTTTTGCAGCATTTTAGGGCATACGTGATTTAAAAAAATTGTCAAAATGTGTAAATACAGACTATATTCATTACAGATGTTCTCCTTCATGTCTATTATGCCCTTCATAAAAAATTGTCTCTTTATCATAATTATAAAGGTTAGAAGTGACTCTATTTCAATGACATTTTCTTTAATGGCAAAAGTTGAAACAGAGCAAATGATTTCTGTTATACTGGCACTACATACATTTTATTGTCATTTTTCCCATTTAGCATAAATTAAATGCCATGCAAAGGCCAATTAGTCATTTACAGGTAAGATTTAATGCCATTTTCACATCTCAGATCTCAGTATAAAAATGGTCACCTTGCAAAGAAAAAGTTACAGTTGGAGAACTACAGAAGTCTTGCATAAAATCCTTCATCCTTATTACAACATTAGGCAGTTAAAATGTTCTGGTAAGGAAGCCACACTTTCATTTAATATTTAATGTTTAAAATTTTATATTTAATGCAAAAATGTTGAACATGATTTATATTCTAAAATTCTCATTCCGGCACTTTTTTTTTCAGTCTTTTCAGAGCTAACTTGTCTTTTCTCTTGTGGATCTCTATTGTGAATATTTGGGTTTTTCCAAGAATCTCTTGTATGGTAAGTCTGTTATTTATGCAATTATTATTTGTAAAAATATGAACAAGCCAAAAAACTATTGTACAGTCAGTTCAAGATGGCATTGTTTTAACTGAGTGAACTGGGGAAAGTTACTGATACATCAGTCAAGAAATGAAACAATATTAATCAATGTTCATATGCCCTTTTTATACACTGAAAAGCTTTTTTTGAATTAAAATCTATACAACTTTTACTGGGTTTGAATATTCAAAAGAACAGCAGAAAGTGGAGTTTTGTTGTAAGTTATCAAAGTCGATGACTTATTCTACATAGTAAACAATGAAAGCTATGACAATGAGTGTAAAAAGTCAAACAGGGCAAAGGCAAACATCAGACTTCAAATTTAAACATATTTTGTCAGCAAATATTACACATTGACCAGATTATAAGTATACATTTTTGCAAGGCTTAGATACTGAGTATTATATTGTTTTACATTATATTAGTACATAACCTTGTATGATATGCACATTGACACACATATGTGCATGGCATTGACGCACACTACCATACACAAACACACGCTCCCAAACACATGCACACAGACACAGACTCCCCAAAACTGATGCATGCAGTTGTGTACACAGAGCAAATGCATGTGTGTGTGAATCTATTTCTCCACCTACATGCATTCTCTCTCTCACACACACACACATACACACACACACACACACACACACACACACACACACACACACACACACACACACATGCAAACACACACACACACACACACACACACACACACACACACACACACACACACACACACACACAATGTTAATATGATGATGACAAACCACAGAAAAAACTTATTCAGGAAAGCATGACACAGACATTATTGCTGAAGTACCAATATCCACTGCACAATATGATGTCCGTATCACAGCTATTTCAGAGCTCACCTACTACATTAATGCTGAAGTACAATATCCACTGCACAATATGATCTCAGTATCACGGCTATTTCAGAGCACACCTACTCATCATTAGTAAGTTTCCAGAAAATATAACCACTTTCACAAAATTACAAAATGTTGTATTTCTTTCAACTTTTCAGCTCTGAATGCTCATTTGATTGACAGTACCTATTTAGAATCGTGGACATAGCTTCATAACTTAACCCACATCTCTCTGCTCCCTTTCATAAGGTTATCATTAGTTGCAACAAAGTTTACGGACTTCACTGTTTTCATAAATGTTTGGCATCAGTAGTTGAAATCTAACATATGAATGCAATTTTAGCATATTATAGAGGATTATGAGTTGGTTGCTAATCCTAACCGACTTATTATGTGTTCAAGACATGGATGCCAAGAAATTCACCTAGAGAGCAAAGCGTTTGCTTTGAAGGACGCAAGCATGTCAACTTTGTTTAACAGGCATGAACAATTTATTACAGAGATGAGGTAAATGCTGGGTGATAAACCTGTCCCTACATTATATAACAACTAGTCTGCCCTAATTTCTGATTTTCTTTATTATCTTGTGTGAAAGCCTTCTACAGCATCCATTGCTCTTATTATTTTAACAAATTAAAACTATAATACAGTAATAACAATAATACAGTAATAATAATAATAGTAATAATAATACAAACTATAATGTATTTTATAATATAGCCAGAGTAATTTGGTTGGATTAATGTTTTCTCTCAGCACAAATTAATTTTCAAGCTGTCAGGTTGAATCTGTGCCTTGTGGAAAACAATCAAAGACCAGGGTAAAAGGATAATTACTAGTCTATCTGATCTGCTTATCTGAAAAGCTGGTTAATAAATGAAAATGTCTTAATCATGGATTATCTAATATTGCTGTTTAATAAGCAAATGTCATAATTATAGGTGTATCCAATATTACATATCTCAGAAGCCATTTAATAAATAAAAACGTGGTATAAAATAAATCTGTAACAAGCAATAGTACTATTGACAAACAAGCCTATTTCCAAAATGGAAAGCTGACTAATAAGCAGTCTAAGACCAAGTTGTAGCAAAGCTTTTAGTGTATACACTCAAAATAAACACTTCTATGTTCTTTCACTAAATAAAACAATTGTATTTGAAACAATTGTTATGTGGGTTATGAAAACAAAGTTCTTTTTTAGTAGCTCAGATATGGCGGTGCTTTTTTAACCGGAGTACAAATAAACATGTACCCACTTAATTTGAAAAAAAAAGGTCTTTTTATTTGTGTTCAAAGTGTGTGCAACTGTGGTCTTCCTTAAATATTGTTTTGTTACCTGTGACAGTTAAATATAGCAGAGCCAGAACAAAATTAAGGAAGTGTATTTTGACGTATGTTTTTTGCTTAGTGCAAAAGAGAATATAACAGTTGCAGAATAATAGTACTTGTATTTAATTCATATTATTATTATTAGTGTGATACTACATAATGTCATTGTTATCATCTCTATTACGTATCTGTAGACTATTGCAAATGTATTGATTAACACCATGGTTGGAAGAGAATTGCACCCTGTGTTTTAGATACATATTTTATGATATTTCCACTATATACAATTTATTTTTTTACAATTAATATATTCAAAGAAAAGATCCCGCGGTGGTGGTGCTGCGGTAGCGTTGTCACCTCACAGTAAGACGCTGTCCAGTTCGATTCTCAGCTAGAGCGTCTTCTGCGTGGAGACATGCGTTAATGGGTGTACCTTCGTTAAAGGTTATGCATCAGGGCTGGTAACTCGGCACGTAAAAATCAACTACCAATCATTAGCTGACCGGAGTTCAACTGCGGTGACCCCTAACCAGGAATAGCCAAAAGACAAAACAACATAGTCAAAGAAAAACATTTTTAGTGCATATCAGAAAACATAGTTGGAAGAATTGTATTGGAGACGCAGGAGATGAACCGTGTTAAATCACTGAATGTGCAAAACTTGTATTGCATTACGTTTACAAATACCTATGAAGATATTTATGTATGCTCAGACAATTCACTGGTTTGCAAAAAGACACTATCAAAACTCCTGTTCATCAGTTCGAGTTCCAGACATTCTAATTCTTTTGGCATATCAACATTTGCAGTCACTTTGTATTCCTTTAGTGACAAAACCTGGAGCAGTACCTAAAATCTGTTCTAATCAGTGAGTGAGGTGACATCAGTTTGATTTTCACCTTACTTCTCAGAAAAAAGATGTCTATCGTTTTCCTATTCTTCCTTTAACATTTCCTAGACATGGAACTGACAGGTGCCTCATCATCAAATAAAACACTTTTCAACAGTCATCCCTCTCAGACTGAAAATGTGGTTGACAACAACAGCTTAACATTTTCAGGTAATGTTTTCCCTTCCAGCCTCCATCATACAGTAAAAGAATGATTTCTAGTAGCCCTAGGACTCTAAATTCATGTCATTAACACATTATTCAGTATCTCAATCTGCAAATGCCCAGTCTCTTAAAGAAATGCTCATAGTAAATGGAGCAATGCTTTATTTTAAGAAAATATTTGCCTGTCTATCCAGAATTTATTAACAGCCAGCACCCACATACAATAATCTATACAATGAGAGGAATCAATTTGCTTCATGTTCAAGAACTACTGATGGGTCAACTATCAGTGTCTGATGTGTGAAACAATGACAATCATTTACTATGACCACTGTTTCATTTGTGCTTATAGAGTAAAATAAAACTCCTTATCTGCTACTCATCACCTATGTTGCTGTGTCTTTTAGCTTTTCCTGGTTAGGGGTCGCCACAGCGGAAACTCTGGTCCGCTAATAATTGGCAGTATATTTAGTTGCCGGCCCTCACGCACAACCTTCAATGAAGGTACACCCCATTCATGCATGTCTCTACACAGAAGACTCTCTAGCTGAGAATCGAATGGTACAACATCTTACTGTCAGGCGACAACTCTACCGCAGCACCACCACCGCAGTGCTACTCATCACCTGTACTCACCTTTAAATAATCATTATATGGGTAATAAATACATTGTATTTAAATTACCATATGTGAACAGTGGCAGATAACTTGTTTAGTATTGAGTAATTCCTGAAGTGATCTGCTTGAATGCAAAACATCCTTTGTCACCTTTCATTCCCCACACAGGTATATAAAAAAACATGGCTTCACTTGTTAGCAGATAACAGTGCATACATTGGGGTTTCATTGCAATATATGGTGAAGGGGTATATCTGCAATTGCATGACTTCTTAGAAAAACTTTCCGAAAAGTATCCTAATATACTAATCATGGTATTCCATCTATGAGTTACTTGATAGCAACTGCACTGTTGTGCACATACGGCTCTCTTCCTGGTCACTATGGGAAATTATCTTCTCTGCCAGAAATCTTCACACACACTAGTGCATTCAAATGACAAATGCATTGATTAACACCATGGATGGATGAGAATCTTTAGTTAAGACTGCTATCTTTAAGACTCGTCTCACAGTTCCTAATTTGCATCTGTCACATTAGTTTGTAAATTTTCATGAGCTCAACGTGTGGCATTTTGATTATTGCTGTGCTTAATGGATAATTCCTGCTTTTTACACCTTGGCCAGAAATGTTTTGCATGTGTGTGTTTGTGTGTGTTTGTGTGTGTGTGGGGGGGGGGGGTAAGGTGGTATCACTTGAAAAGGATGTATGGATCTCTTTTGCAAACCTTTGCTCTACACTTAATTTGAAAATTGTTTAATCAGAAAGTATCATGAAAGCAGAAATAATAATGGTGGTCCAGTCATTGGGATGGATTTTTTTAAAAAGGACCATAATTATGATATGCTTAATTTGACAACTGCAACAGTCCTGTAATGTTGGCAACTGTCAATATTTTATCAAAACTTACTATGTACCCAGTCTTGCAAAGTTTCATTAATTAAATAATTGCCTGTCTCATTCTGTGTCAAAATGAAATTTAAAGCACACAGATTCAGTATTTATCTACGAATATAGCCTCCAATGTAAAGAAATGCTTCACATATTACCTGAGTCTGAAAATGCAGCCATTCCGTCACCATGTCACTAGTGTTACAGGCATCACTTTTCAAATTCAGAACACTCTTCTTGAGTAATAAAATGAGGTTGTACATATCCAATGCACTTCCAAAACAGATATGAATATTCTGATTGCTTACTTCACAAGTAGCAATGGAAAAAATAGAACAATGAAGAATTTATTTCACAACTAATGAAATCAGTTACAGATATGAACTTGCACTCACTTTAGCAGTAGTTTCCTCTGTCGAGTCAAACATTTGTTTACATTAAAGGGCGTTTTTCTCTAAATGGTTGTTCATTTCCAAATTCCTCAAGTGCCACTGTTTGATGTTGCCTTTGCTTGTGTGTTTCTGTGTGCTACATAAAGTAGTAATGTGGGTGGAGTGAAACCACAAAGCCAGTCTGAGACTGCTGCAGAGAGAGGGAAAGAGTTTTTTAAACAATGATCCAGTATATATAACTAACATCCCACATAGGGAAGGGGGTTGGTGGGAACATGCCACTCATTGAAATATAGTTGCATGTAATTGCTGTCAGATACAATGAAAACAATCTTAAATGTAATGTAACACGTTTATGTAACTTTTACGTATGAACAATCTGTTATAACCGAAGCTGAAGAACTTAGTTTAGAGTTTGCATGTTACAAGTGTAGTGAACCTCAGCTGACTTCCTCCCTTTCCTACCACCATAATAAACAATCTGACAAAATGCTGAAAATGTTTCACACAGTAAGTGCCTTAGTGTTCATTTAGTACTGCCTTGTATTATTTTATATCACTGACTACACATCAGTAGTCAGTACGACTGCATGTTCCTCCAGTGAGAATAAGCATTTGGCATCAACAACTGATTATTTATTACACCTAGAATCTCACTAAGATGGTGACATAACCAAGTATAATGAGGCTACTGTCTAGTAAATGTTATCAAATTGTCATACTTATAGCATTCTTTGGTTTGCAAATCAAATTATGAAATTGCAACACAGTGATACATTTATTTATCAGTGAAAGACTATCCAGAAATAATTGCTTTCTTTTCAAACCTGCTAACTAATGAAACTGTGCTGACTAGAGTTCATCAACAAAATAATTTAAAAAATGTGTTGCTCATGTCATAGCAGTATATGTCAAAGGGTATTTATATTTACTAGTTATTGGGTACAAACTGCATGATAAACCAACTTGCTGAGCACAACTCAATGAAGCTAAACTCCCCAGTTGCAATTTCCTATAGTTAATCACTTCTGGAGCAGTTTCGAAGTATGTGTTGGCAATGATTCTTTTGCGACATTTCTCTCTTCTTCATGATGGAACAACCATCTAGACTGTACACATTAATGCAGGGTATGGGGGATTGCCTGTTATGTATGGCATACAACGGTGTTTGTCTCCCTATAAACAAATGCTTACAGTTACTTTTTTGTTGGGTTTATTTCTTGACTAGTTGTGTTTGGTGAGTTGATTCCTTGCCTTGTTACAAACTGAATCAGAGTTAAACTTTTATGAATACAGAGCTTTGTTTGGTCTCCTTGGATCTCATTAATACCAGCCTGGTCCCAGTGCCCATGTCCATGCCAGGTCTATCAGCTTCTTACCACCTGGACTCACTCCAGTGTTGCCGGGGCTCAGTTGTGGATCTTAAAAGTATCCTGGGATTCTGTCCAGACAGAGATTTTTTTTTTTTTATTTTAAATGCACTACCCACTTTCCCTCATTCACCTTCCATATACTCATTGCTTCCACCCAGGAACAACTCCCCTCTTTGGACCATACCACCCCTTTAGGGAGCATCATCAGTGAGTGCTCTTCCCCCAGGATGGGCACGCCTCCTTCACTGTTGCTCCTGTAGTCACCCAATCCACTAATTGAGCCTGGGATGGCTGCTCTGTATTTAGGATTTTATCGCTCTATGTCACCAGAGCAGCTTATGAATACACATCTTCAACCTACTTTTAAAAGAACCAGTACATTTATACTGCCCTAGATAGTATCAAGTTCATATATCACTCTTACTTTGGTCCAGCACCCATGATGTAATATTTTGTGTTTCATATGTGACGTTATCTGCAATGAGGAAAGACCTCATTATCAGCTAATTTTCATGTCTCTGAATCACAGTTACTACCAGAACATGCAGATGATTGCTTATCTACATGTCAGAGTAGTTATCAGTGGGCATCTTCCCTCATTCACTCTCCCTCACACACATACACATTGAAACACAGTCCTGTCACACACACACAAAACCACAATTCTTATACTTCTTTCTAAGTTGTGTCTCTGACCCTTGTACTAGTGTAAGTGCAGTTAAGGCACACGAGTTTACAGTACTCACCAGTGACTAGTGCTTTCCTCCCTTTCCTTAATACTCGTACTAGTATAATTGCTGTTAAGACACAAGCATGGTACCCCCAGTGGCTAGTGTACCCCCCCACCCCGATCCTCATACTATTGTAAGTGCCATTAAACTCAAGTGAATTATCCCTGGTGACTAATGTTTTGCCCCACTCCCAATCCCCCTACTGCTATAGGTGTCATGGCAAGACTGTAGTATCCAAGGTGGCTAATGCTTCCCCACACCCCTGATCCCCATATTGCAGTTGTTGTTGTTATGGCACAATTATAGTTTCCCCTCATGTCTAGTGCTTCCCCACACACCCAACCCCTGTAATATGTTAAATGCAGGTAGATGAACACTACCTTTTCGCCCTGTTCACTACTGTGATGTGGGGGGCTGGCACCGCTGTTTTCATGTCTGAGCAATTTCCTGAATCACTCAGCATGATGATGAGTTCCTGGAGGAAGTTCTGGAGGGAAGAGAGAGCACATGGTTAATTAGCGAATGCAACTTCCACTACCACACTGTCTCATTAGCATACTGAATGGTGTTGGATTCAGACCTACATGGTACTGCTCATCTTCGTGGTACCTTTGTGAATTCCCTCTTAATTGTTCATGAATATAACTACAGGATGTTATATAATAAATAAAGTTGACTTCATTTTTTTCATATCCTAATTGCTCAAAACATTTTCTTAATACAGGCAGTGTACAATCATTATGACAATTCAAAATTCACAACTACGTATATACGTCAATAGTCATTTTCATGCAGAGACTGTGCTGCAAAAATTGGGGTGGTAGGATGCACATTAATACTTTAATATGACCTTATTTATTTTATACTTTCACCACATGCATACAGTAACTATTAGGAAACAAGTGCTTATCACAGCTGTGAATGACTGCTTCAGACTAGTAAGGACATTACTGAGTTAAATAAGCCAATGTTTTTCAATGCCAATCTGAAACATTTGAAGGAGCCATAAATTATGTATGAATACTGCTGTTGTTGCAAAATATAAGCAGGTTACTACAGACAGATAATTCATATGTCTTTGAATTTATCTTACTTATATGATACCAGGAGATTTTATGTAGTCTCCTTTTCAGAATTATGAGTCGGTCTTCAAGGGAGGTAGACATTCTCAAATGTATCTGTTAAATACCATTCCGAAGAGATGACTCACCATTACCTGACACATATAGACCCAAACGCCTTGAAACACAAATTTTCCCCTGACATCTGTCAGTGGAACTCTCCCAAGCTTCCCTCCTGCACTATGGGCAACTCCGTTGCACATTGAGCAGAGCAGCCACACTGATCATCCATAGCCTTCAATAAAACAAGCCCATTTGTTAGTCCTAGTGCAAAAACTGGTCAGTCTAGCCCTCTCCCTTTCCTGATAGTATATATGGTAAACAAACAATGCTATAATGGATGGGCAGTTTCCCCATCATTTCTCTGGCCAGCCTGATTGACATATGCACCCTGAGGCAATGGACAACCACTTACTCCTAAAACAAACAGATACCCTTATGTGAGAGATGTAATTACACTATAAATTTGGAATCAGTTCTCTCACGTAACAACAAACTGGATATCAAACAGGTTGTCTGCACACACACTTCACCTCTTACACAAAATAAGGTCATGACACATAAACCCACATAAGTGGAGATACTCACTAGATGCCTAGCAAAAGATCAGAGACCTCCCAAACGTAAACCACTTATACATGCTTTTATGCAAATAGTAACCACTATACATAATAACACAAGCATCACTGTGTCAGCAAATAAGCCCCTAAGGCAAACCACCTCTAAAACTAATGTGATGGTCATAGGCGACTCCATAGTGAGACACACAGATACCCCCTCACCAGGCTGGACAAGGAGAAGGTCACAGTCAGCAGCTTATCATCAAATCATACATGCAGTCAAGTCACTCAACAGCAAGTACTGCTATGATTCTGTCATAGTTTGTGTTGGGGTGAATGACTTGAGATGTACCTCTCTGGACTATATGAAGAGAGACATGACTGAACTCTTAGATTATGTGTCTCAGGAAGGTATGACCCTAGACCTAAGCAGCATTCTACCTTCACCCAGGATGATGCCACAATATAAACAGAAAATGATTGACTTCAACAGTTAGCGTAGCTTCTGGTGTCATTCCAGGGGAATCCAGTATCTGTCATGCTGAGAAGACATGGTTGACAGGCCATGCTGCTTTGCCAGAGATGGTCTGCACCTGTCTTCTCTAGGCTTTTGGATACTGGCAAAGGCACTTGTCTCCCTCTGAACCTGAGCATTCCTAGTTAAACAGTTTTAACAAAAATAACAGTGCTGACATTTAAATGCATCTGCTGAAAATAGCCTCAGCTTATCTTTCTTTTGCTGTAGGCAAATTACAATCACACACAGAAAAATATAGAGTTGGATTTCTGCATGGGCACTTTTAGAATCATAGAAGTGAAAGGATGATATTAGCTCTTATTTGGGACATGTGTTTTCCTCCACCCTGAGAACATTCTTTGAGGAATACTCGAAGTGTAAAGGTTCCATTTTAGTTGATGTACTATTTCCTTTATCAGCCAGATTTAGACTAAGCCTTGACAACAACACTGTTAATTTTTCCCATCATGGAATAATTGTAATAAACATACATGGTACTTAGACCTGTGGTCTGTTTTGATATGTTCCATTAATGGTCTGGCAGTTAATGCAGATAAATAAGGCTCTGAGCTGTTAATAAGCTGCCTTAAATAGACAAGAGTACAGAGTTTGATTCCTTCTACCTCCATTTGCCTACTGTGTGATTGCGTGCAAGTCATTTAACCATATAGTTCTCCTGGGTTTCCCCTGCAGAGGATCATTTGTACCAGTGAGCTTACCCACAAAGCAAACAGATAAAATCAGATAAAATATTTATTTATTTATTTAAATTTGTTTACCGGGAAATTCTGACTGGACACAGGTCCTTTTTCAGCAGAGGCCTGGGGAGAAAAGCTCCACAAGTACAAATAAAAATCATATAATGGAAAATGCTACAATAGTAAATGATTTATATCATAAATAAAATAAAAACAATCATAAATAAAATAAAAACAATAAAGCAATGACATTTGTCACATTACAGAATAAATGAATACTGCCAGCTGTCTCTGGAAGTGGACATAGTTTTAGTTTGATCTGTAGAAGACAATGAGACGACTTTGATCAGAAACACATGATGTCAGCTGTCCAGCCATCATCTTCTCAGATTATGCTTAGCGCCTTTTGATGCAAGGTACAGACCTGTTCTTTCTGTATTTATCACAGAGTAGGACAGTGGGTGTCTTTCAGCTGTAATCTCTTGTGTTCACGATGATGTGTCTGTTTATATTATAAAGGTATCTTCCTTTTGTCTTCAGTATAATCAAGACAAAGATAACTACCTAATATGATATTTAGAGCTGATTCTGTATATCCGTCATACTTTGCGCTGTACAATTACCATGTGGCAGAATTTAATACAGGTACACTACTCCAACTGTCTGGAACAATGATCCAAATGCTTAGGCCATGAAGCCAGACTGTTCTTAATTGATCCTACATTCTGTATATGTATCTGTATCTTATGCAGTACATTTACCTCTCTCTACTACACCTGGGCTTTGGGGAAAGAATGTAATGGATACTATGATCCTTATGGCTACATTTCCTGCACTTGTATTCAGTAGTGTTGCTGATGATTAAAGAACAATCAGACTAATGGCTACAAGTCCTGGATGTTTTTAAGAGCACTTCAGCTTTAAAATTTTGTTTTGTTTTTTTCTTTTTTTTGTGTTTGCTGTGTTGGGTCTGGCTCAGCCTTTGTCTTCGTAAAGAGAGCTGAGATACATGCTTAGCTGTTGCATTTGGAAAGAGAGAAAATAAACCAGGAAGGTGCCTTCTGTTTGTCTCCACTTAAGTTGCTTAGCTATTCTTTCTGTTCTGAGATGCTTTTGTATTGCTTTCACTATTTTATTACTGTTTTAGGTATTTTTAGCTATTTTTGTATTACTTTTAGGTGATTCAGAGTGACTGGGCTTCAGATTTTACAAAACTTTCATTGGTTCTTTTATTTTATTTTTGTCTATTTTGCTGTGCATAACTGAGCTAACTGCAGCACCATGGTTGTGGTATTTCCAAAGTGGGTATCACAGTCAAGTAAAATTCTCTCTTTTTAAACTACTGGCAATGTATCATCTTATAGAAATGCAAATAAATAAATAAATTATAACATCTGTGAGGTATTTATCTATTTTCACATTATCTAAACCTCTTGTCTGAATTGCATATGCCTCCTCATAGCTACTCTGATCTTTGCAGCCTGAGTAGCAGTTGCACTAAACATCCTGGCCACATGCTGAATATAAAACCAGTCCAACCAACTTCCACAGCTGTTAATTTATCCCCAGCTCCTCTTTACATTCTGCACTTATTTAAAATATAGCAGCACTTGTCATAAAGAAGAACTGATAATATAACCTCTGTCTATTTTCAGCCTTATAGCACATAGGTTCATACTAGGCTATCTGCCCTGGGGCAATTATAAGCCTAGCCCAATTCTGTATGGCTTACGCCACCCCTTGATTTGAGTATACTGTGCCCTTTTTAAGGTTTGGTTTACTGTGCCTCTGTCTAATAGTGACACGGGAGTAATCCCTGGGACAAACCTACAATCCCCCATCCACCTATCGAGATTCTTCTTGAAGAGATTCAGTGAGGTGCTCTGCCTCTCATGAACTGGAATTCTATTCCAGAGCAAAGGGAGCCTCTGGGTTATGAACCTGTCCCTCCAGCAAGTTCTATTTATTTCTGTGCTGAGGTTCAAGTCCCTCGAGCGTGTGGCTCTAAGGGATTTAGATTTACTGAGGTGGAGCATGTCCATTAATTCTGGATTTGACATAGCTTTGTATGTCAGGCATAGATCACCTCGAAGTAGATGGTATGCAACTGAGTAAAGCTGGAGTTTTTTTAACCAAGCAGCATATGGCATCTGTTTGAGACCCTTGATCCTCTTGGTGAGATACTTTTGGGGTCTTTCTAATTGCTGCAGGTGTCGGGTAAGGTACATCCCAAAAGGGGCATTGTGTTCTATGATGGGCCTGATGAAGGATGAATAAAGGGGCACAATTACCTCTCTTGATCTAGATGTGAAACCCTTCGTGATGAGGTGGGCTATGTAGAAGGTCTTTCTAACCACTTTGGCAATGTGGTTTTCAAAAGAGAGATTGCTATCAACTTGGGTCCCCAGGTCCCTAATAACTTTCTCTGTACTTAATGGGTTTCCGCCTATGTGGTAATTTGTGGGCACATTGTTTTTGCCAAAGGGTATGACTATACATTTTTTGGCATTTAGTTTTAAACCATGGCACTGGCACCAGTTATCTGTCTCTGTGAGACCTTTTTGAAGGATGTTTGTGTCAGCTGGAGAGTTGATTATGGCACCCAGTTTGCAGTCGTCTGCGAACTTTGTGAGCCATAGTCCTCCCACGTTTGCCTGTATGTCGGAAAAGTATATACCAAACAAGAGTGGTCCCAGGACACAACCCTGTGGGATGCCACTTGTGACTGGTTTCGAGTCTGATATGGCTCCAGCAACTCTCACTCTGTGGGTTCTATCTTTGAGCCAGTTTGCAACCCATCTTGTGACATAGGGGTTTATATTTAAGCTGGATAGATTATCTATGATGCCTGAGTGGGGTATTGTGTCAAATGCCTTTGCAAGGTCCAGATAGGCTGCATGGACTACCTTCCCTTCATCTATGGCTTTGGTGACTGTTTTGAAGAAGTCAACCAGGTTCAAAAGGCAGGATCTGCCCTTGACAAAGCCGAACTGGGTAGGATCTAGTGTCTGTAGGTCCCCAATGTCTTTGTTTATGAGCTCCATGATGATCCTCTCCATAGCCTTGCAGACTAAGCTAGTCAGGCTTATGGGGCGATAGTTTCCAGGGTCCGTAGAGGCTCCACCTTTGTGGAGTGGGACCACTGTTGCTGTACGCCATTCTGTGGGCACATATCCTGTAGTGAGGCTGAGATTGTATAGCTGTTTTATTTGAGGGATTAATTCCTCTTGGAGTTCATGTAGGACGCAACCTGGCACGCCATCTGGTCCCATGGAAGCAGTGTTTTTTGCTTTGGAGAGGGCAGCCTTCACCTGAGCATCAGAGATGTTTGGGAGGCAGCCCTCTGCCAGGATAGATACTTGCTCTTTTGGGTGGAGAAGTTTGCACTGTACCTGTCTGCCAGGATATTGGCGATGTCTGTGGGTTCAGTGTATTTTTTTTCGTTTAGAAACAACTCAGAACAAGTCTGGGAGTTGCATCCCAAGTTTCTAACATAACTGAAAAAAGCCTTATGATTGTCTTTGGTGTCCTGTGCAATTTTTCTCTCTAAGCTGGCCTTGGAGGATTTTATGAGGGATCGTAATTTTTTGCTAGTACTGATCAGAGATGCCTTCCCTATTAGGGATTTTGCTCTATCATGTAGTAGCTTCCTCCTTCTGTTGTACAGTTTATTTATGGCAGGGGTCCACCAGACTGGATGCCTGCCTTTGGATGATTGGGTCTTGGTTTTGTTTGGGATAGCATGATCCATGCATTCCTGGAGATGTCCGTAGAATGCGTTTATATAGGATTCTGCAGTTTGGGCCGTAGTTTCCACTGGCCCTGGGGCCTTGAAGGATTCCACTTCGGTTTTGAGAAGTGAGAAGCTCACTTTTGAGAAGTTTTTCACTGTGGTTTTCTGGGCTGGGGGTGGGGTCGGGATGTGGACATCCAGTGAAATTAGTTTATGGTCTGATCTTACCAATGAGGGATATACTTCTGGTGTGGAGCATAGAGTCCCCATGTTGGTAATGATCAGGTCTAGTATGTTGTCCCCTCTTGTGGGAGTGGTGACTAGTTGTTCCATAGCATTTGAGTTTATAATTTCCAGGAACCTTTGGGCTAAGGTGCTGGGGCTTGAGTAGTGCTCCCAGTCAATGTTTGGGTAGTTGAAGTCGCCTAATATAATGGTGTTCGGAGAGATCTTCATGTTCTTCAATGTTTTCAGGAAAGCCGAGTGGGATCCCTGACTTTGAGAGGGTGGTCTGTAGGATGCTATAAACTGAAAAGCAGTCTTGCCCACTGTTAGTTGCACATGGATGGTCTCCAATACTTCGTGCACTGCCACTAACCTGGAGGTGTGGATATCCTTGATAAATATGGAAACTCCCCCTCCTTTTGTGGTTCGGTCCGGGTTTTGGGGCCGAAAAGCATGATATGAGGTATAGCCTGGTAGTGCTGGGGTGCTCTCTGGAGCCTTGAACCAGGTTTCTGTCACTGCACAGATATCGATGTTCTCCATACTGAGGAGAGCTTCGAGTGCGTGCATCTTGAGGTTAAGACTTCTGGCGTTTAGCAGCATTACCCTTAGTTTCTTGTTCCTTGTGCTGTCTATGGGGGTGGGTTTAACTTTTGAGCCTTACCTAAAAAAGGCACTATGGGGGTGGCAAGAGCCTTTGCCAATATCCGAAAGCCCAGTGGTGACAGGTGCAAGCCGTCCCTAGTGAAGCAACATGGCTTGTCGAGCATATCATCCCAGGCTGACAGACACTGGATCCCCTTTGAATGACACCAAAATTTTAGCCAATTGTTAAAATCGATCATTTTGCCTTTGTACTGTGGCATCATTCTAGGTGAGGGTAAGATGCTGCTCAAGGTCAGGGTCATACCAGCCTGGGCTACATGATCAGAGAGCTCCTCTATGTCTCTTTTCATGTAGTCCAGGGAGGTACGTCTCAGGTCATTCACACCAGCATGTACAATGACCGAGTCATATTTGTATTTGCTTTGGAGTGACCTGAGTGCTTGCGTTATGGGGCGGATCCTAGCACCCGACAGGCAGCTCACCATGACCTTCTCTTTATTCAGCCTGGTGAACGGGACATCAGTGTGTCTGACAATAGAGTCACCTATTACAAGAGTATCAGGTGTGTTATTCAGCCTTAAGGGCTGTGGCTGCTTGGCACACTGACTTTGTGGGTTATGTGTTGTGCGTGTTTTGTTTTGAGGTAGCGTTTGCTTGGATGTCTGCTTTGGAGGTCACTGTTGCTTAGGTAGATTTTTATTTAGAGCCTCTGAGTATGTTTTTGTGTATTCATGTATTTGGTTCGCTGATGTGGTGGGACTATGTGATACTGGAATTGTGTTGTGTGAGGTTACCTTTTCCTCCTGACTGGTTACACCAGTTTTGAGATGAGAGAGCTCAGCCTCCAGTTTGGCTAAATAGTTGCATCTCTTACATATATTTGAACCTGTTTGGAGGAGGAGAGGGTTGTCCGTGTACATGAGACAGTTGTAACATTGCCTCAAAATTCCCAGATTCACCAGCTGGACTGGAGAGGATACCATTGACTGACCTTTGGACATGCTAGAGTAATATAGGGAAACTGAATTTAATATGGACCAATAGAGGACAGGGTAATCGTAGAGAGTATAAGAGTAAGTAGTGCTTATGGTTTAATAGTGCTAACTTGTAGGATTACTTAAGTGGACCAGTGAAGGGCCTTAGAATGAGAATATGGTGTTTAAATTGAGAGATAGAGCAGTTCTAAGGGAAAAAGTGAAGAGCAGACTTTGTGGAGCCAGGAATAGTTTAAACCCAATTAGGCGGCGCTGCCCGCTGTTGCTCAAAAACGCGCAAAACCATGCAAAAGAGGGTTTTAAGAGAGGAAGATGAAGGAGTTTTGGAATTGACCCAAAATGGCCATAGAATACTGAGGCAGTGTATGAACTGCCTTGTATTCACTGATAAAAATTCCTACTAAATTCAAAGAAATCTCTCTTTGACAGGTACAAATACTTAACTCAGCTGATGTTAAAAATCTTTACCAAAACCTCCTATGACTCTGAAGACTAGGCATAAGGACAAGTCCTCAAATTTACCTCCTGCATGAAACCCAGCATCAACAGCGTGTATCCAAAATACAGCTTGATCTGACACTATAGGAAATACAGACGCCAACAGGGTGCTCATAACTAGTATGCAGAAGCCCTTAAGGCAGCAATAATGTCCTGGATATAGGTAATGTCATAGTTAGAGACACAGATGCTCCACTGACCAGGTTGACCAAAGACAGGGTAATGGTTATTTGCCTCTCAGAAATCAGGCTATGGAATATTACTAAAGTTCTCATATCCCTTCTTCCCAAGTACACATATATTCATATTACATGGTCATTGCTCACTTGGAGGTGAATGACTTGAAATGTAACTCCTCGGGTCAAATAAGAAGATGAAACTGCTAGCCCATAAAAGAAACGTAATACCTCATTAGCTAGAGAAGATCTTAAAATAATAAACAAAGAACATAAAAATAAATTGAAATTCTCCAAGAGAAAGTATGAATTGAGAATCATTACCCATGTTATGGAAAAATGATAAAGCCTTCTTCAGCTCTGTCAGGAACCTAAGAAATAATAACCAGCAATTATCTTAGTTAAGGTGAAATAACATCATATATTCAACATCTGAGTCCATTGCCAACACATTACCTGACAAATTCAGCTTGCACTGTATCACCTGCCTCCCCCAAATTACTCATAGCTATATTAGTATGCCTATACAATTCGTCCAAATCACCTTGAGTGAGGTCAAAGTGTTAAAAACATTAGATCCATGGGATCTGTCAGTGTGCCAGGCTGTGACGTGTCAGCCTCAAAGACTGCCAGACTGACTTATTATTATGTTCATTCAATCTCAGGCTTTTGACTGGATTCATACCACAAGTATTAAAAACTTTTGGAATCATCTCACAATACACAGTGGGGCCAAAAACTGACCCCGGCAACACTAGACCTATCAGCCTCACCAGCCCTATCTCTAAGACAAAAGACTGCATCATTACAGACCTCATAAACAAAGACACAAGTTTATAAGTTCATAGGTATGTACTAGGTTAATGAGTGATGAGGATCTTTGGAAGCCTAGCCATGCAATCCCAAAAGTTCCTAGCCCTAGTATTTTTAATATGATTTATCTAGCACCCCTTGTATTATGAGTACAAATAATTCGGGGGCAGGCAGGCATTTACATTTTACCCCTGTCAGTAAGGGACAAGTGTGCAAATCCAGTGATGAACTAGTAGTTTCCATCCACTTATCCAGATTATGAATCCACTTATGAATACCTCTTCACCTAAACAGTTTAAAAAATCACTGAAAACCCACCTCACTAACTCCTGGCTATGCACCTGCCACACCCCAGGCTAGAGCAACTGCCGTCCTACTTACCAGTCTCACCTCTCAACTGCGATGCCTTCAACTCTTCTGAGTACATCAAACTCTTGATCTACTACACCTCTTTCACCCTGCCTACGCTTCCTTAATAGACAACGTCTTGTAAATAAACACTTAGTTCTACCCCTCAGGGTGTATGTCACTCCTATAAATCATATCTATTGAATCTAGTCATATAAAATTACTTATTCAATCTTCTGTATAACTATCTATGACTAGAAAAGTAAAACTGTTTCTAAATTTAGAATTGTAGCTAATCTGTTTTTATGTACTTGAAATGCATATATTGCTGTCTTTTCTTAAATGTTGTATCTATAATCTGTAATATCTACAATGTAAGCTATGTATCTCATTTGTATTTTATTTTGGAGCTTTTCTCTCTGGGCCTCCACTGAAAAAGGACACATGTCTAGATGGACTTTCCTGGTTATCAAATGTAAAATAAAATAAAATAAAATAATTATGTTTGCATAGGGTAGAAGATGTACTTCGCTTTACACAGAGAGGAAGATGATTCCAATGAAGTGGTATTCTCTTTGAGACCTATCTGTCCCTTCAGTATGCTCAATTTAAATTACAGAAGAAATTGACTGGGTGTTTCTGCCACTTTTGGACTTGCAGATGTGCAGCAGATCTCAAAAGACTGGGTCAGTATAGGGGTCCTCTAAGCAAGGCAGAGATCATGCCTCACTAGCCTGTAAGATATTGAAAAGAGGGACAGAGCTTTGAGATGATTAGTGTAGCTTTTGTGATTTAGGTTCTTGATTTTCTTAGTAATAAAAAGTGTTATGGACATTTGAATTGTGTCAAGTGTTTGGACATGTACATTCTAAGGGGGACATTTTACTCAGTGATCAGCCAAATGAGTACAGAATACAGTGGAATGATCACATCGCTAGACTTTGATGCCATACCCTTACTAATAAACTGTTCAATACAAAAGTGGATGCATGATGATCAAATGTCATAAGCCACATGGGCAGTATTAAATACCAAGATCCTAACCAGTTTTGGTTTGTTAAGGGTAGATCTGTCTCTTAAACCTGGTGGCCTTTTGTGAAGAAGTTACAAAGGTGTTAGGCTGAGGAAAATTAGTTTATACAGCATGCCTTGACTTGGCAAATCACTCAATACCATTCAACACTCAGGCATCATTGATAAGCTTATTAAATTAAATGTAAACCCATATATTACTTGCTTGAAAGCAAACTGTCTCACTGACAGAAGTCAGTCTATTAGTGTTGCAGGCACACTCTTAATTAAAAGAGCAGTTACCAGCTGTGTTCCTCAAGGGTCAGTCCTGGGACCATTCCTCCTATCTGATATCTACTTCCCTGATATTACAGCAGAATCCAAATACCTGTAGCTCATGAAGTCTACAAATGACTACAAACTGAGAGTTGTCATAACTACCACACATGACTTCATATTATCCAAGGGGTCTAACATATACTAGCAGATGGTGCTTGAAATGGGTCTATGACACGGCATCGAAAAGGCCTTCCATTGAATGGCTTTATAATCAAAAATTGCATTAATACAAGTCACTTTTGTGAGATCACAGTACAGTGAAAATCAGAAAATTTGCTCTTTCCTCACTGGAGTGTGATCTTGGAGTTGTTATATATATTTTTTGATGCCATATCATAGACATCTTGAAACATGGCTTCAAACAAATTACCAGAAAAATGCAGCACTGTATCTTTTGGCAAACCTTGCCACTTCTGCTCCTATCACATGTGCAACACTCATGTAAACATTAACCCAGACACTGGGGACTTAGACACCTTTTTTGACAATGAACCATCGTTTGACGAAGAAGCTTAGCTAGGGTGGGTGCAAAATGTTAAGGGGCATGGTTGTCTGATCCAGCTTACTCTTCAATGCATACTTTCTTCTAGAAGCTGGTATTGCATTTGCAGACATCCCTGTGCACTATAGCACTCTATGTCTGTCTGAACTGTATTAGCTGTTAGGCACATTGTTGCAAGCAGATTACTACCTTTTAAAACAAGTTAAAGTAAAAAAAAAGATTTTTTCTTTATGATATATATATATATATATATATATATATATATATATATATATATATATGGAAAAAGAAAAAAAAACAGTGTGCTATAGTGTTCTATGTCTGGTCTAAACTGCAGCAAGCAGTTTGCTACAGTTTAAAAGTGAAAAAAAAAGTTTTTTTTTTTTAACTAAAACCTGAGTGTTGTAGCTCTATGTTTGGGCTATAAACTGCAAATTTGTGGCAAGCAGTACGCTAGAGTTTAAAAGTAAAAAATGTATTTTCCTTTAAAAAAAAATGTGAGGAAGGAGATGTGTCAAGCCAGGTAGCAGAAATGGAGCCTGATTGGCTCCTGCATTTAAGGATACACAGGCACCAGATAACTTGAAGAGCCAAGGGAGTGTGCATGGATTGGGCCTTGTACTTCAGGAAGCATATTGACTTCCTATAGTTTTGCTTGTAGAAGTCCCTTTTTTGCTCTTGACTAGAAAAGTTGAGGAGAGGGGGTGGGGTGCTGCATAGAGCAACCAATACAAGGCACTAGTTGAACCAGCTAGGTTAAATTACCATGTTACCATTGTTGTTAAGAAATCCTTTTATATAGCCAGACCAATCACCAGGGCATATCTTCAAGATCCGAAGAAGTCATTATCCCTCTTAATAGCCTTATCTGTAAGGCAATGAAGTACATCATTATTGACCTCATAAAAGAAAAACAAAGGCAGTCTTCAAACTCTAACCAAATTGGATTTTTTTAAAGGCACATCTCACTCTTAAACTTGGTGGACTTTTTTCAACAATTTGCTAAGGCATTAGACTGAGGTAAATCAGTTCCTACATCATACCTGGGCTTGGCCAAAGCCTTCAATACCATTCCACTCTCAGGCATCACTGATAAGCTAATGCAATTAAATACAAACCTCTACATTACATGCTGGATAGCACACTGGGTCACTGATAGGACCCAGTCTGTTAGTGCTTCAGGCACACACACAACTAAAAGAATAGTTACCAGCGATATCCCTTAGGGATTGGTCCTGGGACCACTCCTCTTTAATATCTATTTCTCTGACATTAAAGAAGACCACACATGCCTCTAGCTGATGAAGTTTGCTAATGACTGCAAATGCAAAGCTGTCATAAATACCCTGAATGACCTACATATTCACCAGGAGACTCTAACTGATGCTTACAAATCGTGACTGGATCACAGCCTCAAACTAAATGCCATAAAATGCAGCATTGTGTTTTTAGGCAAAAATTGGCACTCCTGTTCCTATCACATAGGCAATACCCACCAAAAAACTGACCCTGCAATTGGGGACTTGGGCACTTTCATTAACACTGAACTGTCCTTTGACTACCACCTGACCACTGTTGTTAGAAAATCTTTTTATATATCCAGACTAATCACCAGGGCATATCTTCTTGATCCAAAGAGGTCATTGTCCCCCTCTATGACACCCTTATATAGCCAATAACAAAATATAATGCCTCATTTGCTATGTGCTTGGTTAAGCATCAGCAGTTCAAGAGACTAAAGAATTTCTTTACCAAAAAAAAAAAAAAACCCACAAGGGCATATCCTTCTTGAGATACCATGATGGCTTTAATATGGACTCACACTTTTCCTTTCCCTACAGACTATTGAGAGAAGATCTCAGCCTTGCCTACAGAGCTTTGAAAGATATCCTATGCAACCTCCTACATATCCAGAAAACTAAAACCACTCTAAACACATGCTCAAGTGACATAAACTACCACCAAAAAAAAAACAGGACCTGCTGGCAGGATAGACATCTTTCACAGAGAATATCTCATTTATGAAATCAACTAACATTTATGGCAAAGCAGAGTAACTTCATAACTTTTTCTGTGCATAACTTGGATGACTGGATGGGCAATCATAAGTATACCCCTGATCTGACCCCCTATGTCTCTCATGGAAAGGGGACAAAACTAAGTTGGGGGTTGTAATTAATTCATGAACTGGTAAATCGGTAGAATCATTGACTAGAGTACATATGTTCCACTGCATCAGAAGTCTAGTATGAACCTATACCTCTTTATGTATCACATTTTTTGTCTTATGTACACAATCCAGAAGGACTACATTGCCCAAGACAAGACTACCAAAAGAGAACTTAATACTTAACTGACAATATCTCATTCTGTTCAACCAAAGCTTTCTTCTTGCCTTATACTTATGAAATTTTAACTCATTATATATCACTCAATTGTTGACTGTACATAAATATGTTATCGTGCATTTTTTCCAACCCAAGATAAATGACAGATCAGCATGTTGTTATTTGTAGTAGTCAGAGGAAAAAGGGATGATTTTGTTAATGACACTTTTTTCAGACAGACTTTTAATATTTTATGATTTCTAATGGACAGAATCTTCCGTTATTTATTTATTTATTTATTTTATTTATTTTACATTTGTTAACTGGGTTAGTCTGACTGAGCTTTTGGCTCATTTTCAGCAGAGACCCGGGGATAAAAGCTCCTCAGTGAATAGAATTTAACAAAAATCTGTTACAGTCAGCAAAAGATTATGAACAGGTTACAATAACATATTAAATGAATAATACCTAAATAATTGTTTTAGGGTTTAGAGAGCATATATACAAAAGTTGGATGAAGATATAAGGAAATAAAGTGGAGGTGACCTATAAGAAAGACATGTTAAAGTTAGTTATTTAGGAGCAGTCAGATTGAGTATAGATAGGATAGACAGGGAGGAAACGTATTAGTTGGAGGTTATTAAGAACGAAAGAAGTGAAGGAAGGAAGAGGTGGGAGAACAAAGTTAGAAATAAACTTGGAATGAGGGGGAATATTTGGTGTAAGGATTCAGAAACAGAGCGGTTGATCAAGACAGAAACAGGATAGGCCAGGGGTTCAGAGACAATCTGTAGGAAATAGGAGGGTAGGTTGTCAGCTGAGGGGGAGCAGGATTTGAGTTTAGAGAGTAAAGATTGTATATAGTTAGTTGGTACTGCTTTAAAAGAAAAAGAGTAAGAAGGGTTGGGAAGAGATACTGAGTCAGTGGGGGTGCTGACATTGCTGCTAGGGGGAAGAGAAGTGATTAAGTTGGTTATCGAGTTTATAAAATGGTTGTTAAATTTAATGGCTGTGTCTTCGGGGGTTTTATAAGGGCAAGGGTTTGGAGGGGAAGGGTTTCCAGGATGTAGAATATGATTGGTAGAGTTCCAGAATTTTTTAGGGTCTGATTTTAGAGTAGTGGGGGGTTAGCATAGAAGTTCAATTTGTCTTTGTGGATGATTTTTTTGATTTTGTTTCTAAGTTCTTTATATGTCTGAAAGAGAGAAGGGGTCCTGGTTTTTGTCCACATTTTTCATACCCTGTTCCATTTTTTCATGAGGATTCTGGTAGATTTAGTAAATCAAGAAGCTGTGATGCATTTGATTCTAATTGTGCGGAGAGGAGCAAGAGAGTTGAGAATGTTAAAGAAGGTGGTGTTGAAGGAGTGAACAGCTTCATCTAAGGGGAAAGTGGTGAGATGAGACCAGTTAGTTTTAGAGAGTAGGTCAATGAAGGAGTTAGGACAGAATTTTGAATGTTTGCGGGTGGTAATAAACTTGCATGGTTTGGTGTAGTGGGGAGCATGTCTGGTGACAGCTATAGGGCAGTTGTCACCAAGGGCATTTGGAAGGGTTTGGGGGTTATGGTAGTTATGTATTTCTCAGTCCCTATATTATTAACAGTGGCTTTCATCAATAATTGAGAGATGCTGGAAATAATGAAATGAGTTTCCATATGGTTGTAAGGAAAGATGTTGGGGAGGTACAAATGGCAAAGAAAAACTGTAATTTATCAGATTGCAGATTCCAGTCCATTCATAATATAAAGAGTTTTAATTGAATTCCTAATAAGGAAAGCTGACAAAGCACATGGTCACAGCAAGGCTCAGCTCAAAATTACAAAAGGGTCGCGTGAGGAATGAGCAAGCCTTTTTTCAAGTGAAAACTAATTAGTTGCACATCTCTTTTATAAAGCAAAATGTTCCTGCTTCACACATAGCTCTATTTATTTGCTGTTTCAATTCCTATAAGTGCCCAGTATTATCTCCTTCAAACAAATCTCCTATGTGTAACTATATAGCACTTGTAAATTTCTGTATGCAACCTCATTTTAAGGCATCTACATTGCTCCTTGTGTAGTTATTTCCTTGCTTTCCCTTAAACTTATGACACTTTTAGCTCACTACATAAACCTCAGTTTTGATTGCACATGAATATATAACTGTGTTTTCCCAGGCTGGGACTGAAATGGCTCAAATATGTAGTCAGTCCACTACCCTGATCAGGAAATACCAATAAATAAATAAATAAAATCATGGAAGAATCTTGTAGTATAACAACAGAAACTGGAGTGAACTTCTCAAAACTGTGAGCAAAGAAGTGACAGCCATGTATTCCAGTAATTATAACCTTGGTGCTTGGTAAATTCATGGAACCACTTAATAAACGTGTTATGAACTTAGAAGCCAGATAACTAAAAGCTGTAATAGTGCAAGACAGCGACGTGGAATGAAGTTCATGCCCATGGCAATGACAGGTAAACAGAGTCCATTGACTACTTCACCGATGTAAATGGCAAAGCATGCTGCTGATGTAGTTTATATAAGTTTTCAAAAGCTGTTTGCCATATTCTGTGGTAAAATATTTCTATACAGGTGGATTAATTCTGGGTCTCGTGCAAGTTTCAATTGATAAAGCTGGAATGGGTTACAAGTTAATAATAGAAATGTCAGTATACCTAAACTAGATGGTAAACAAGGGAACCACTCCAGGATTCAGTTTTGCTGCATTTTGTTTCTGTAATTTACTTCTAACAATTCTGGGGCTCTGCAGGTTTACTGGTGAGAAAGATATTTTTCTGCACTTGACACAATGTTCCCAAAACAAATCCTCCACATATTGCACTGCAACCTTTTTCATTTGTTTGTAGTAGAACTTGATTGCTGAAAATAGCTTCTAGGTCACTGTGCAGCCAAACCCAGATTAAGACATTAATGGGAACCATGGACACCACTATTAATTCAAATAGACACTGGGCAGCAGTTCATCCAAAGCTTACTCAAAGTGATGACAACAGTAACACTGACTGACTTGAAACTACATACTAGATGCATGAAAAAACCTAATATTCCCTCGACAGAATAATAGATAAAAGAACCTAAAACATAAAGTGGCTGAATAGAAATTGGCCACTTTAATGAATGGGATAAGAACAGAAATAGACATGGATTATTTAGCATAATTAACTAATACATGCATGACAAGGCAGTAAAAAGACACATTTAATAACACATTTCAATTCCCTTCTAGTGCCCGGGCTAAACAAAGTCTTCAAGGAATTGTTTGTTACTTCTGTTGCTTTAATACATTTTTTCAGTAAAGCTTTATAGGAGTTTACTAACTGCTGTAAGAGTATACTTATTAGGTTAACTCCAAAAGACTCAAGGCAGTGAGCTAGCACCTGTATTCCAAAATGGGACTGCCACCTCAGTCCACTGTAATATCCTCCTGCAACAGCAAGCGGCCAAATGTAAAGACCTATTAACAATGATAAAAGCAATGTCAAAAACCACAGGAAGGCTATCACACTGCAACTCCACTGTGACTGTCCTACAGTGCTCAGCCTTATCATGTCTTACAAAACAATTTACTTGTAAGTTAGCACACTCTGAGCTGCAGTGAGGACTTTCCATGAGCATTTAAAAGAGCTCTCCACACAAGCCAATGTGGATGGATGTTGAGGAATGGGGAGCCAGTAACAGGAATGAAAGATGTGGAGATATACAATTTATATGTTTATGTAGAACAAGTCGAGGTATAAATATACATAGCTTGATATGGTCTCCGACTGCATTAATATGGTACTGCTGCATGCTGTGCTGGTATATATGTAGTGTAAGTCTGAATATTATTCCATCATCCCATACATTCCTCAAATCTAGTAGCAAATTATTTGTGGATTTGAAATAACATGGGTTTTAAAAGGTTTCCTATACATTCCTGAACAGAGACTATACTTGAGTAGGGCAATATTTAAGAGTACATAATTAGTTAGGTGTGCATGGGCAGTGGTGTATCTGTAGAGTGGTTATGGGCAGTGGTGTATCTGTAGAGTGGTTGATTATGGGATGCTCTAAATGCTGCCTTCAGCTTATGATAACTCTGGCATTTCCAAATTGCTTTCCCATTATATATCTTACTGAAACTCTGAGGGCTGTAACTGCACTTTATAAGACAAAGAGTTAGACTTAGAAAACCTGGCAACTGTATGGCTTTTAACTCATTACATCCAAGTGACAACTCCAGGTGCATCTGCAGTTAACTCCTACTGACGCATCTAGGTGTCAAATATTGCTTGTTCATATTTGCATTAATAATTCCAGAAGCATTCTGTGTACAAGGTTTTAAAAGATTTCATCTTAAAGTTTACACACTGGCAAACTCAACTTCACTAATATTTCACCTCTGTCTAATGCAGTTAAAGATATATTAACTGCTGTTTTTATGATATTAATTTATGTAGATATAATTTTCACATTTTTCAAATATCTCAACAACCAAGTAACAACAACAGAACTTCTTAACCTCATATGAAAGTTCTCAGCTAGATGAATTAAATGTTGCTGATAGCATGTGTGTAACTTGAGTGGTTGCTGAGATATTGTAATATGTTTATAACATATTACAAACTTAATAGTTGCTGTGTTTACTCTGACTTGTAAAATTCAATTTAAGATCTAGAACCTAAAGCATACTACCACTACAAAAATAGTTTGTGCTGAAGGATTAGCCATTTATACTTCTTTCATAACCCCTATGGTTCCAGATATATGAACATTTATTTGAAATGGGAGGACATAATTTGATTCTATTAAGGCCCATTGGAAGTTAAAGTGCAAACCTCCTGAGCTCCATTGAAGTGAATGAGTTAAAGTAAGATTAGGAAAATATAGTACAAAATTACATATTAAAACTAGATGATTATCCTGGGGATAAATTATACTGCCTCACAGGAATTAGTGGAAAAATATCCCAAACTGTGAAGTTACAGCAAATTTAACTGCTTAGGGGTGCCACTGGATGGAGCATTTAATGAACCTATAAGACTGCCATATGATAAGCCTTTACTAAAATTAAAGGAAATATCTGGAATTGGAAACCTATCATTTTTAAATTCAGACCATAAAGTTCATTCTGCACAATGGAATATATTTCCAGAGTTCGTGGATCAGGGTCAGGCTTTTTGGACACCACTTCAAAAAAAAAGTCATCTAATCAGATATAAAAATATTGGGTGTTGGCTTTTCTGTGGGATGGATGGCAACTTATGTTTGCCTGGAAAAAATTGTTGTTGCCCAAAGAAAGAGGGTTACCAGTTTCCAACTTAGAACCAATACTTAGGTACAGTTAAATTTACTTACTATATTAGATGCCAGACAATTCCTGTAAATCATATGGAAAAACTATGTTACAAGAGAAATGCCTGTGTATACCAGAGATAAATATATTGGAGGATTTCCTTGTAACAGAAGATGGCAAAGTAAACTTCATGTTGTGCAAACTTCTAAAACTGAAGTTCAGAAATTATCATGAGTCATTATGAACAGGGGACTGTAGCTAGGTTTATTTTTACTCCCCAGCAAAACTCAGACTCTCCATGCTCTAAAAATAAATACATACATAGTGTCTTCCAGAGTTAGGGGACCAAAAATGGTCATACCCGCATCTTTTCTGCACCTAATACAGATGTACAGACACACACACACACACACACACACACACACACACACACACACACACACACACACACACTCAGCATTTGACAAGCTCGCAATTGGTGCTGCTGGGGAATCGTACTGCTTGCTGACCTACACATCAGGGAAAGATCGATAACTTTTAGATGCTGGACTTGCTACCAGCTGTGAAACTCTACAGCTAGCCAAGCACTCTAGGTACAAGTTGTTAGTAGATGTGACTGGCACTATATTATAGGTAATAATTGGTCCCTGCCTGACTGTTTTTAAGCTGCTGTGATCACCACTGTAAATTTTTAAATGATTACATACACTGGAGAAGAATGAATTTAGATACTTCTCAACAAGAATTACAGGGACATTAACAGGGAATTCAGAAAAATGTCAGAATTTGTGTTAGCACACTTTGTGACCTAAAGAAATTGTATAAACAATTTTAATAGTCTGTACAAATAAATGCATCAAAAAGGTATTAGGTTTAGTCAACAATGATTCAGATCAACAGCAAAAAGAAATCTGCATCACAATAAAACTTATAAGTAATCACAAATTGTAGAAAATCACAAAATAAACCTATTGAGGTATACAGCAAATGAATGAACTAAACCTTTTCCAGTAGGTTCACTATGTTATACTCACTGAAACATTAATATTATAATAGTAATTCACAAGATTGTTT
>NC_056748.1:403334222-403386722 GCF_019279795.1 Protopterus annectens | reverse complement strand
TTAAATCTTTAAAAGTCACCCCCCACAGTGCTGAATAGGACTGTAGATGCTGGGTCTGAGAAAAAAAAGCCTTTGTCCATTAGCTCAGTGAAAAGTGGGGAGGCCCCAGGCACTGCCATGAATGTTTGGATGTGTATTGTGGCTGTCTGTGCTAATTTGATGTCTTAGCTTCAAAGGGTAAAACTATGAGAACCTAGAGCCAGGTGACCAGATGAGGTCATTCTTCCAGCCCTTTTGGCAATTATATTTTAGATAGTAAAAAGAGAAATCTCAGAGTATTGAGTATTCTGTTTTGGAAGCTTGACTGGAAAGACCCTCACACACAGCATCCTGCCTTGGGGTAGTAAGTCAACTTAACTAAGGAACAGAAAAATTCTCTTAAATCAGTCAGGAAAATAGTGAAGCTTTGTTTAGATATTGTTTTTCTTTATTTGTCTCAGTCTGTCCATCAATGTTCTTTTCAATATTTCATGTGATTTGAACACTGTGGATTACTGTGAATATATATTCACTATTTTCTTGCTCTTTTATTATTTATTATTAAATTTATTTTATTTATTTTACATTTGTTAACCGGGAGAGTCCGACTGGATACATGTCCATTTTCAGCGGAGGCCCGGGGAGAAAAGCTTCAAGTACATAACAGACATATGAACATTGTTAATGCAAAAAAAGGAAGATAGTTGAGTTCTAAATACAATATAAAGATACATCACATCTTGGGAAAAAAAAAAACAGTAGCAGCATATAAAAAAATATATAGGTCAGTTACAAAGGCGAGGCGCCTTGTTAAAAAGCGGTTAAGGATAGTGAGGTAAGAGAAGGGTAAATGATAGTGGTTAATCAGGTTTGGAACAGGGACATTGCCAGAGAGTATTAAGATGGGGTTTAAGCTTTTTTTTGAATTGTAGGAGTGAGGGTTCTGAGGTGAGCATGGTCGGTAGGGAGTTCCACATTTTACCTACAAAGTTTGAGAATAGAGAATCCCCAGCAGAATTATTGGCTTTGGTAGTTTGAGCTAAGATCTTATTGGAGGAGCGTAAAGATTGCAGGTTAATATAGGGGTGAATGATGTTTTCAGAGCTGGTGTTTTCTCTGGGTGATACAGTATCTGGTGAGCCGTTTGAGTTGGTTGAAATGGAGTTGGCTGGAAAACTCTAACCACCCTAGTTGCTTCAAGTTAGTGCAGTGGTGCATTCTAAAGGTGGAATTTGTGGCAAATCTAGCTATGTGATTGTAACAAGAAGCAAGTTTGTTAAGGGTTGTCTTGTTTAGGTTTGTAAAGAGGGGGGAGGCATAGAAGAGAGTTGATAGTAGGTGTGTGCTGGCAATTGTAATTTTAGCGTGAGGAGTGAGAAAGTGTTTTACTTTATAGAGAGAGCCAAGCTTTTTATTGACGGTTTTGATGGTAAGATTGAAATGGGTGTCAAATTTAAGGGAGTTATCAATGGTAACACCTAATAGCTTTGTGTGAGCTTCTGGTGATATAGTGATTCCATTGGAGGATGTAATAGAGATGGTGGGGTGAAGAGTCTTGTTAGTGGGTGAGAAAGTAAGTAGTTTTGTTTTGTTGGGGTTGAGAACTAGTTGTCGACTTGAGAACCATTTTTCTATTAGGTTGAAGGTGTCTTGGGTAGAAGCAGTGAGGTCTGCCAGGTTGGAGGCAGTGCTGATGATAGTCGAATCATCTGCATATTGAATGCATGTGGCATGGGGGGTGATTGTGGGCAGGTCATTAACAAAGATGGTGAAGAGAAGAGGGCCAAGAATAGATCCTTGGGGAACTCCAAGTGTAACAGGTAGGCATGTAGAGAATTTGTCCTGCCATAGAACAGCCTGTTGCCTATTGGACAGGTAGGATTGGAACCATTTCAGCGTGGAATTGCTGAGTGATAGTTTTTTTAATGTATGGAGGAGTTGAATGTGGTTCACCATATCAAAGGCCTTGGAGAGGTCTAAGAAAAGAGCAGATGATAGTTTATTATTGTTTCTGAAGTTATTGATGGTATTAGAAAAGGATAGTAGGGCTGATGTGGTACTGTGATTTGGCCTGAAGCCATGTTGGGAGTTAGCTAGAATTTTATTTTTGGTGAGGTGTTCCATCAGTTGTTTGTGGACACACTTTTCCATAATTTTGGCCAGGGGTGAGAGTATAGCTATAGGTCTGTAGTTGGTTAGCTGTAGTGAGCTACCACCTTTATGGAGAGGAATAATGTGGGACATTTTCCATATGGAGGGGATGAAGGCTTCTGACAAGGTACAGTTTATGATTATGGAGACAGGATAGGAAATGGCCTCAGCTGCTTTTGCAGAAACTCAGCTGGGAGAAGGTCAGCTGCTAGCTTAGTGGGTTTTAGTTTTTAAGAAGAGATGTTATAAAGGATATGGGTACTGGATCGAAGGTAAATAGATGATCTGATGTAGTTGTAGTATTCTGCTGGCATGGGTAGTGGAGTGGGCTGGTTGTTTGTTTGAATTGTGTGGCCAGGGATTGTATAGTTTCTGTGAAGAAACTATTGAATGTGTTAGCAATGTTTACAGGGCACTGTTGTTTGCAAGTTGTTGGAGTGGGGGTGGTTGCCTGGCCTGGGTGCAGGAGCTTGTTTAAGCCTGCCCAGAATTTTGTGGATTATTAAGGTGTTTGTGTTGGAGGTGGAGGAAGAAGTTTTTTATCATTTAAGATCATTCTTTTAGTTTCATTTCTAAGTTGCGGAAAGGTTTGGTGGGAGTGTGGGTCGTTAGAGGCACGCCATGTGACCCACATCTTGTTTCTAGATAGGATTTTGGATTTTGTTTCCTTAGAGAGCCATGGTGCGGTTTTGGTTTTAGTTCTAATGGACCGTATTGGAGCATGGGAATCTAGAGTCTTGAGGAAGGTGGTGTTGAAGTAGATAACTGCCTCTTCAAGAGGAAGAGACTTGAGTATTGTCCAGTTGTGGGCTTTAAGTTCAGTTTGAAAAATGGAGGCATTGAATTTATTATTGTTCCTGATTTTTTTATGGTTGTAAGAAGGGGTGATTTTCTTGAATTTGATAACATAGGTGAGTAAGTGATCACTCATGTCCTCTGGGTGAGTACCTGCTGAGTACTGGTCAGGATCTTTATTAGTAAGGATCCAGTCCAGGATGCTGTCTTTGTTTTGGGGTTTACCTAGTCTGGTAGGAGTGGATATGAGCTGAGAAAAGCCATGTAGATTTATGCTGCTAGATGGGGAGCTAGATGAGAAGGAATTCCAATCGATGTTGAAGTCACCTAACACTATGGATTCCTGGGGTGAGTTTGAGTTAACCAGTGGAGAAAGTCCTCTAAGGTTTTGTTATTATTGTTGCCTGGGGGATGTAAATACATGCTATATTTATGCTTTTATGTTTGTTTGGTTGAAGTTTTACAAGTAGAATTTCGGCATTGTTTGTTAGGAGGGGTTGTGGAGAGGCAATGGATATTTGTAATGTATTTTGTAGAGTATGGCTACACCGCCACCTTTACGAGTTATTCGGTCTGCTCTTAGTATATCATACCCTGGTGGGATTATCTGTGTGTCTTTCGTACTTGGTTTAAGCCAGGTTTCTGTGAGACATAGTAGGTCTGGGGAACAAGTAGCTAAAAGGGCATGTAGGTTGTGAATCTTATTGTTTACACTTCTGATGTTTAGATGACAGGTCAGAAGAGAATTAAAGGGTCTAGAGTTTAGATTGAGAAGTGGAGGGAGGATAGGGTGGAATTACAATTGAGTGGAGGGAAGGGCCAGGGTTGGGGTGGATATCACCATCTGTGGCTAGTCTGTGATTCAGAGTGGTAATGAATTTGAGGGCTTTGAGTAGAAGTTTGTAGTAATGTTTATCATTTGGCCTAATATTGGTAGGTTTGATAATTACATAGCGTCGAGTTCTAACAAGGTGGGTGAGTAGGGAGTTGAGTCATGGCCTCTGTTGTTAATTATGGGTGAGGGGTTGGTTTGGTAGCCTGGGTGGTGGAAGCCTATGTAAGACCAGGTTTCATATAGGGTAGCTAGGTAAGGGACAAGTAGGAGGGGAAAAGAGTTAGTATGATAAGCTTCCTGGGTGGTGTCATATTCCGTTTGATCTTAGAGGGCGGTAGTGAGGTACAGGAAGTTGGTGGACAGTAGGGGGAGTGGCTTGAGGTTATAAAAGTATGAGTACTGGGGGCAGGTGGGAATAGGGGGCAGGGCGGGAAGCGGAGCGAGCACGAGCGAGTGCTCATGAGCGGGGTTTACACTAAGCCACTAGAGCCCAGGTTTCAAGATGTAACTCCTGAATAATTAACTTGCAGGTGAGTAATCTCATCTAAACAAACACTAGGTTCAATGCCAATGCTTTGGGAGCTTGTTTTTACAATTTTATAGCAGTTTGCCTTAGTTTTAGAGTGTGTTCTGTAGTTTAAGTGGAGTATATGCAAACAAGCTTGGATTTTTTGTTTGGGTAAGCTTAGGGAGATTTGTGCTAGTGCTGAGGACCCTTAAATAATACTTTACTTTAAAGTCTATACTAAAATGACCAGATAATGACCTGTTTTGTTTTTACAGGTTGTGGGCAAAAGTAGAGTAGTCGCTCGAAAAGGGCGAAGTTCTTTTCTGCCTTACGCTGTGCAGGGGAAGACCTGGGAGGGATAGAGAGAGAGCTTGATTTCAGAGGCAGTCAGAAGCAGCTGTGTAGCTTAAACAACATTAGACTACCCGAGGAAACCCCTAAGCACTAGGTACACAGAGAGGGTGCTGGAGGACTTGGCTTGGGCATTCGGCTGACAACCTAACCAGTAGGGAGTCTTATTTGGTATCTGGAGAAAGACAGATATAGAGACATCCAGTTCCTAGGCTAAGTGTGTTCCCTGTGTGCTCCTAAGGGAAACTGTAATTGATGCAGAGTGTATCTATTTGTATTCCAAGTGCACATCCCTCTCCAGTGTCAGTGGTGAGGATTCAGGCTCCTTGATTACTGGCCCAGAGTGGGGACGACACTTATTGGTGGCCATCAGATTAATTGGTTAGCAGTGGTGAGTATCACAATAGTATATGTACTAAACAATGAGATGGCTAAATGGCAGATCATGCAGTGCTGCTGTCTGACAAACGGTTTTCCAGTTCTACTCTCAGACTGGGTGCCCTTCAGGCTTGTATATGCCATCCCAGCATTCATATGGGCTCTTTCCTGCTTTTCCAGTTTCTCCCTACATTTCACTAATTATCACTAAGCATGCAAGTAACATGATTGCATGTGAGCATGCATTATATGATTATCTGAAATACTTTCCAGAATGGGGTTCAATGTCTTGTGCCCACTGGCTGCTGGGATAGGTTCAAACATCCTAAGAACACTGTAAAGAATAAATGAGGTTAACGGAAAGGTGGATGTTACACACTGCATAAAGTCGCAACCAGGATTAGCATAAAACATAGAGAAGTCCATAGTATATAATAAGCAGTCACTAGTTATAAGACCACTCTTTTAATGCAAAGTACTAATTCACAAAAACACAGTGCATCATGTCAAATAACAAGCACAGGAAAGGAGAAACAGGATACAGCAGATGTGGATGTATCAGTTACTACAGCTGATAAGTTGCACTACTAGTTTATAACTATTTTAAATAATATGTTAAACCTGGACTGTCTTGGAAGTACACCTTACCCACCAATGTTCGTTCTCCATATACTGAGCCTGCTTGATTTCACTGTTCTATTCTAGAATTACTTATTTGTGCTAGAGAAGAACCCACTGCGATCATCCTGGAAAATATTTAACAGAATTGAGATGCGCACACGTTTTTTTTGTTTGCAGTTGATGTTCATTTTTGTTATCCTATCTCTCTTTCCTTTCCTTAAAACTCTTTATACAATTTCTTAAGTTGATAACTATATTTTGGAAAGTTTCTGTATTTTAAATATTTCATACTGTACCCATTTCCCAATCTGTGTCTTCCAAAAGAACTCTTTTAAAGAACCATGGCTTCTCTTTCTCATTCACTATTTTTTCATCTTCTCATATCCAAGTGGGATTCAAAGGTGTGCTTTATACTGCAGATGGTCAATGTTCAAAGGTAAGTGAAGGTAAGCCTTACCTGAGATTCATAAACACTACTGGAAAATACATGTTACTACAGGCAACAGATGTAAATGCAGCACACTATTTGCATATAAGGTATCTGCCTTGAGTATGAACTGGCACATGACTCTGAGAATTTCAAAGATCACTCGCCTCCATCCCATTCAGTGTGACAATATTCCGAAAAGAAAGCCTACTATCTAACTCATCTACCAGCCTATGCTTCATTTATGTAACTGCATTTTTTTATTTACTTTTATTCTCTCATGCTTTCTACTACTGTACTGGTGCTGTATGCAAATTCTGCAGTGACATCTATTGATGTGATACCATTACGACCCTGGTGAGTCCAGCTGTAGTGACATATATTGCTCTGGTACCATTAATAACCTGGTGAGTCATGCTACAGTGACATCCATTGATGTGGTACTATTACTATCCTGGTGAGTTAAGCTGCAGTGATATCTATGATATAGTACCATTACTACCCTGGTGAGTCAAGCTGCAGCAACATCGATTGATGTGGTACCATTACTACTCTAATGAGTCAAGAAGCAGTGACATCTGTTGATATGGTACAATTACTACCCTGGTGAGTCATAGGTTCATAGGTAGGTACTAGGCTATTGGCCCTAGGGCCTATATAAGACTAGCCAAAAAGGTACCTTGACTTTCGCCACCCAGGAAAATTATTTTCCTGTGCCACTGTCGAGCAGAGCCCCAGAGGTGATCCTCGGGGTGAATTTCATATTTCCCATCCAGTCATCAAGATTCTTCTTGAAGAGTGCTAATGAGAAGCTTTGTTTGATATAGATAGGTAGTTTGTTCCAGAGTATGGGAATTCTCTGGGACAGGAATCTATCCCTTCAGCATGTTCTGTTTATTGTGGTGACAAGGTTTAGACCCCTAGAGCATGTAGCTCGGAGGGGTTGGGATTTCTTTAAGTGGAGCATGTCCAACAGCTCTGGGTATGACATAGATTTGTATGTTAGGCAGAGATTGCCTCTGAGTAGGTGATATGCGATGGAGTAAAGCTGGAGTTTTTTGAGAGAGTCTGCGTAGGGCATCTGTTTGAGGCCAGTAATCCTCTTTGTGAGATATTTCTGCAGCCTTCCCAGTTGTTGTAGATGTCTTGTGAGGTACATACCAAAAGGGCCGTTGTACTCTATAATGGGTCTAATGAGTGATGAGTAGAGGGGAACAGTGACCTATTTTTTCCTGGATGAGAAACCTTTTGTGATGAGGTGTGCCATGTAGAAGGATTTCCTGATTACTGTGGTGATGTGATTATCAAAGGAGAGACTACTGCCCACCTGTGTCCCAAGGTCTCTTATCACACTTTCGGTGTTAAGTAGACTACCACCTATGTGGTAGCTCATGGGTACAGAGTTTTTACCAAAGGGGATGACAATGCACTTTTTGGCATTGAGCTTGAGGTCATGGCTTTGACATCAGGCATCTGTCTCAGTGAGGCCCTTTTGTAGGATGTCCACATTGTTAGGAGTTTAAATTATGGCTCCTAGTTTGCAGTCATCTGCGAACTTCATTAACCAAAGACTTTCTGTGTTTATATACTTTTCTGAAGTACAGGCTAACAGGAGAGGACCCAGAACTGAACCCTGGGGTACTCCACTTGTCACTGGTCTGAAGTTGGATTTGGAGTCTGCTACTTTCACAGTGTGGGTTCTGTCAGTGAGCCAGTTGGCATCCCATCTTGTGACATAGGGATTTATACCTAGTTTAGTGAGTTTATCTATAATTCCAGAGTGGGGGATGGTGTCAAAAGCCTTTGCGAGATCTAGATAGGCTGTGTGAACCACCTTACCCTCGTCTATGGCTTTGGTGACTGCTTCAAAGAAGTCTATCAGGTGTAGGAGACATGATCTGCCTTTTACAAACCCGAACTGGGTGGGGTCCAGAGTTTGGAGATTACCAATGTCTTTGTTTATAAGTTCTAGGATAATAAGTTCCATGGCTTTGCAGACCAGGCTCGTTAGGCTAATGGGGAGGTAGTTCCCGTGGTCTGTGGTGGCTCCCCCTTTGTGGAGTGGGATAACTGTCACTGTGCAACATTCAGTGGGCACAAAGCCTGAGGTGAGGCTGTGATTGAACATGGTACTTAGGAGTGGTGCCAGTTCGTTCTGTAGTTTGTGTAGAACGCAGCCTGGGATGTTGTCAGGCCCCATGGATGCTGTGCTCTTGGCTTTGGAGAATGTGGTTTTTACCTGTGCAGCCGTGATTTCAGGAACTTTGCATTCTCCCAGTATAGAGATGGGCCTTTTAGGGGGTGTGAGAGGGGTAAAGTTAGCACTGTACCTATCTGCCAGGATGCTGGCAATAACAGTTGATTCTGTATATTTAGTGCCATTGTGTTGTAACTCAGAGCAGATCTGAGTGTTGCCATTGAGATTCTTGACATAGCTATAGAATGCTTTGTGGTTGTCTTTAGAATCAGTGGTGATTTTATTTTTGTAACTAGCTTTGGAGGAATTTATGAGAGATCTCAGCGTCTTACTGAGGCTGACCAGGGAGTTCCTCCAGTCACGGGATTTTACTCTTTTTCTGCAACAGTTTCTTTCTTCTGTTGTAGAGTTTGTTTATGGCAGGGGACCACCAGATTGGCATCCATTTTTTGGAGGACAGCATCTTGGCTCTGTTAGGGATAGAACGATCCATGCACTCATGTAAGTGCTTATAAAGTGCATTTGTGTAGGATTCAGCAGTCATACCTCTGATTTCCGTTTGCATGGGTGTCATGAAGTTTGCCACTTCTGTCTTAAGAAACGTGACGTTGGCTTTGGAGAAATTTTTTACGGTGGTTTCCCTAATGGGGGGTTGGGGGCAGGATGTGGATGTCTAGGGTGATTAGCTTGTGGTTGGATCTGACCAATGAGGAATTGACCTCTGCTGTGGAACACCAGTTGCCCATGTTGGTAAAGACCAGGTCTAAGATATTGCAGCTCCTGGTGGGAGTCAAGCTGAAGTGACATCCATTTATGTGGTACCATTACTACTCTGATGAGTCAAGATGCAGTGGCATCTGTTGATGTGGTACTATTACTACCCAGGAGAGTGAAGCTGAAGTGACATCCATTGATGTGGTGCTATTACTACCCTGGTGAGCCAAGCTGAAGTGACATCTGTTGATGTGGTACTATTACTACATTGGTGATTCAAGCTGCAGTGACATCGATTGATGTGGTACCATTACTACTCTGATGAGTAAAGATGTAGTGCCATCTGTTGATGTGGTACTATTACTACCCTGGTGAGTCAAGCTGAAGTGACAACCATTGATGTGGTATCATTACTACCCTGGTGAGTCAAGCTGAAGTGACATCCATTGATATGGTATCATTACTACCCTGGTGAATCAAGCTGAAGTGACATCCATTGATGTGGTATCATTACTACCCTGGTGAATCAAGCTGAAGTGACATCCATTGATGTGGTATCATTACTACCCTGGTGAATCAAGCTGAAGTGACATCCATTGATGTGGTATCATTAATACCCTGGTGAATCAAGCTGAAGTGACATCCATTGATGTGGTATCATTACTACCCTTGTGAATTAAGCTGAAGTGACATCCATTGATGTGGTATCATTACTAATCTGGTGAGTCAAGCTGAAGTGACATCCATTGATGTGGTATCATTACTAATCTGGTGAGTCAAGCTGAAGTGACATCCATTGATGTGCTATCATTACTACCCTGGTGAGTCAAGCTGAAGTGACATCCATTGATGTGGTATGATTACTACCCAGGTGAGTCAAGCTGAAGTGACATCCATTGATGTGGTATCATTACTACTCTGGTGAGTCAAGCTGAAGTGACATCCATTGATGTGGTATCATTACTACCCCGGTGAATCAAGCTGAAGTGACATCCACTGATGTGGTATCATTACTACCCTGGTGAGTCAAGCTGAAGTGACATCCATTGATATGGTATCATTACTACCCAGGTGAGTCAAGCTGAAGTGACATCCATTGATGTGGTATCATTACTACCCAGGCGAGTCAAGCTGAAGTGACATCCATTGATGTGGTATCATTACTACCCTGGTGAGTCAAGCTGAAGTGACATCCACTGATGTGGTATCATTACTACCCTGGTGAGTCAAGCTGAAGTGACATCCATTGATGTGGTATCATTACTACATCCATTGATGTGGTATCATTACTACCCTGGTGAGTCAAGCTGAAGTGCCATCCATTGATGTGGTATCATTATTACCCAGGTGAGTCAAACAGAAGTGACATCCATTGATGTGGAATCATTACTACCCTGGTGAATCAAACTGAAGTGACATCCAATGATGTGGTATCATTACTACCCTGGGGAATCAAGCTGAAGTGACATCCACTGATGTGGTATCATTACTACCCTGGTGAATCAAGCCGAAGTGACATCCACTGATGTGGTATCATTAGAACACTGGTGAGTCAAGCTGAAGTGACATCCATTGATGTGTTGTCATTACTACCCAGGTGAGTCAAGCTGCAGTGACATTGATTGATGTGGTATCATTACTATAACATGGTGAGTCAAGCTGAAGTGACATCTATTAATGTGGTATCATTACTACCCTGGTGAATCATGCTGAAGTGACATCCTTTGATGTGGTGTCATTACTACCCTGGTGAGTCAAGCTGAAGTGACATCCATTGATGTGGTATCATTACTATAACATGGTGAGTCAAGCTGAAGTGACATCCATTGATGTGGTATCATTACTACCCTGGTGAGTCAAGATGAAGTGACATGATGTGGTATCATTACTATAACATGGTGAGTCAAGCTGAAGTGACATCCATTGATGTGGAATCATTACTACCCTGGTGAATCAAATTGAAGTGACATCCAATGATGTGGTATCATTACTACCCTGGGGAATCAAGCTGAAGTGACATCCACTGATGTGGTATCATTACTACCCTGGTGAATCAAGCCGAAGTGACATCCACTGATGTGGTATCATTAGAACACTGGTGAGTCAAGCTGAAGTGACATCCATTGATGTGTTATCATTACTACCCAGGTGAGTCAAGCTGCAGTGACATTGATTGATGTGGTATCATTACTATAACATGGTGAGTCAAGCTGAAGTGACATCCATTAATGTGGTATCATTACTACCCTGGTGAATCATGCTGAAGTGACATCCTTTGATGTGGTATCATTACTATAATAACATGGTGAGTCAAGCTGAAGTGACATCCATTGATGTGGTATCATTATTATAACATGGTGAGTCAAGCTGAAGTGACATCCATTGATGTGGTATCATTACTACCCTGGTGAGTCAAGCTGAAGTGACATCCATTGATGTGGTATCATTATTATAACATGGTGAGTCAAGCTGAAGTGACATCCATTGATGTGGTATCATTACTACCCTGGTGAGTCAAGCTGAAGTGACATCCACTGATGTGGTATCATTACTATAACATGGTGAGTCAAGCTGAAGTGACATCCATTGATGTGGTATCATTACTACCCTGGTGAGTCAAGCTGAAGTGACATCCATTGATGTGGTATCATTACTATCCTGGTGAGTCAAGCTGAAATGACATCCATTGATGTGGTATCATTACTACCCTGGGGAGTCAAGCTGAAGTGACATCCATTGATCTGGTATCATTACTACCCTGATGAGTCAAGCTGAAGTGACATCCATTGAAGTGGTATCATTGCTGCCCCGGTGAGTCAAGCTGAAGTGACATCCATTGATGTGGTATCATTACTACCCTGGTGAGTCAAGCTGAAGTGACATCCATTGATGTGGTATCATTACTACCCTGGTGAGTCAAGCTGAAGTGACATCCTTTGATGTGGTATCATTACTACTCTGATGAGTAAAGATGCAGTGCCATCTGTTGATGTGATACTATTACTACCCTGGTGAATCATGCTAAAGTGACATCCATTGATGTGGTATCATTACTACCCTGGTGAGTCAAGCTGACGTGACATCCATTGATGTGGTATCATTACTACCCTGGTGAATCAAGCTGAAGTGACATCCATGTGGTATCATTACTACCCTGGTGAGTCAAGCTGAAGTGATATCCATTGATGTGGTATCATTACTACCCAGGTGAGTCAAGCTGAAGTGACATCCATTGATGTGGTATCATTACTACCCTGGTGGGTCAAGCTGAATTGACATCCATTGATGTTGTATCATTACTACCCTGGTGAGTCAAGCTGAAGTGACATCCACTGATGTGGTATCATTACTACTCTGGTGAATCAAGCTGAAGTGACATCCATTGATGTGGTATCTTTACTACCCTGGTGAGTCAAGCTGAAGTGACATCCATTGATGTGGTATCATTACTACTCTGATGAGTCAAGTTGTGTTGATATCCATTGATGTGCTTGACTCACTAGAGTAGTATGATGTTACTTTTAATATTGTTTCTCTTACAAAATTTATGTAAAATGTTAAACTTGTCCAAAACTATAAATGTGTTAAGTTTGTGTGAGTCTTTGTATGTCTTGGAGCTTTTCTCCCCGGGCCTCCGCTGAAAATGGACAAGTTGTACAGTCAGACTTTCCTGGTAAACAAATATAAAATAAAATAAATAAAAATGTGATACCATTACTACTCTGGTGACTCAAGCTGCTACTATTTCCTTTGATAGCCAAACATCCAAAAATATGCCATTCTCCTTTTATTACAAGCATTTCACATCGCAATGCATGTACTGCTGAGATTATATTACACAGTTCAATCAGTGACAGATGTATTCATGCATAGCTTTGTACACATCAATATACTCTGCATAAGACTTAGTTGCATATAGGATGGGGTAAGAATGCATGAGCATCAATCCAGCATCATGACCATGAGCTCTTTCAACTATGTCTTGCATTACCTAACCCGTGTTCCTCTCTTCCTGGTATACTCTAAACAATATAGACATACATACTAGTTACTATGTTTCGGGCCTAAATCACTTGTGCTGTGGAACCTTTGTATGAAAATATATACATATATATTTACATGGATTCACTTTATATCCTGGAAATACTGAAATATCAAAATTCAGTATTTTGAAGCTATAAAGTCGAATTTTTGAAACCATGAAAACTCGGAACCGCGAAATTCAAAATCTCACACACCAAAGATTTTACATTTCGCGCTTCTACTGCACACACACACACACACACACACACACACACACACACACACACACACACACACACACACACACACACACACACACACACACACATCATCCTCCCTACACACAAACACAAGCTCTCTACTACATAAAAGCAGGGGGCAAGCCCCCCTGCACACCCAATGTGGGTGGCTGCGCCCTCAACACCCCCATACTTAAATATACTTACTCCAAGGTCGCACTACACATGAATGCACACAAAACACTACGACACAAGGTACATTTTCCATGCACACACACATCACAGCAACAAAACACACTGACACACACCACAGCCCCTACCCTAAACCCTTAACACACAAACACACACTTACCTGAATCCATAATCACAGCAAAACCTCAGAAGTGTGAAATTCAAAACCGCCGGTATTCAAGGCTTTGAATTTCATGCTCCTGAGCTTTTGCTGTTCTCAGGATTCCACTTTATGGGCTCGAAATACTGAATTTTGATATTTCAGTATTTCGAGCTTCTAAAGTGAATCCATTTACATGCATCTATGTATAGATTCTGATATCTACATTTCCCTCTCCCTTAACCACATTTTGGTCTATGTACCACCTTGTTTATGTTATAGCAACATTTGTTACATAATGACAGCTTGTTAGCTTAGGTGCATTCTGTAGTTATATGCTGCTGGTAGTTGTAGTTATTCCTAGTGAAGTAATGTAATGTAATGGTTAGGTGTGTAACAACGGTTGCACAAAGCTTAATGCAATTTTTTAAAATTTTTTATTTTGATATTTTAAAACAAAAACAAGAGAGGACCAAGGGGAGAAACAATGGGAATAGGAGCCCTGATCAGCAAAATGCAAATGCAAAATATATGTCTGAATTCAGAAAAGTTACCATGAGGTGTACATAAGGTTTATATCTCATAATGTTTTTTTTTTTTATTCAGAGATAACCCTACCCTACCCTGGGCTGTCTCCGAGCCCATGCTAGATGCTAATGAGGCATTCTGGGGAGAGGCATATGCTAATTAGCTACGAACTTTAGCATAAAACTGCAAAATGTAAGGCATTTACAACAATCAAGTGATTCAGAGGATTACTTGGTTGTGGAAATTAGCATGGTTGCTTCTGGCCACTCATGTTAATTAACACAGTGACAAATCACATAATGTAATATGGACATTTTTGAGAAAATAACAGAAGACTTCTCATTTAGATAAGGAAGTAAAATCAAATTCATTCACTCAAGCACCTCAGCATACTGACTTCCAGGGGTGTTCAACCTCTGATATAGAGAACTTCCTTTTAAATCATACTACTAATTAACTTATTCATCTCAATCTGAGTAATTTTAAATATTTAGTTTTAGCCAGTGTGCATCTTATAAGAGGGAGAGAGAAAGTTTTTATGCTGAATCAGCTACATTCCAAATTAATATTAAAATATAATTTGTAAGTCCTAGGGTCTATCACATAGTAATTAATTGGTAATGTTTGATTTAAATGAAAAAGTGGGCTTTGTATCCTTGTAGATTGGGTGGTATAAGGGAAAAATATCTATCAGCCACATATAAGGGATAGGCATGCTTATATTCCAATTAGTACAGAAAGATAAACTAATAGAGATAATTCAAACATACTAATGCTTCTATCCAAATCCTAGATTTAATTTCTCCAAATCTTTTGGGTTTCTAATACCATAATGGAAATAGACCCCATTCCTGAATTAGGGTATAATTAAAGTTCATGAAATTAGTAGTTTTAATATTTGATGTTAGTCAAAAGTGCTCTTCACAGCACCCATAGTGTGCCCAGAATCGATACTTTCTGCAGTTTCAATGGAGTTGCATGTATTGGAAGTGTATCTAAATATGACTATGGATTATTTTTCATTAAACCCTTTGATTCTACAAATACTGGAACTGTCTAGGTATCCCTTTTCCATACTGTTTTGTTTTTATTTCTAAGCGGAAATGCTGATATTTTACAACTTTGTGTTTCTCTCTATATGTGAGTGCACTTATGTGACTTCTTTTGTTATCCAGCAGATTATTAATGGCAATTATAAGCCTGTGGTGTTAGGCCTCATAACACTCCTGGCCGGGCATTATTCACTCAGTAATATACACCCTGTTGGGCAACATTGCATGCATAGTACAGAGTTAGTAATAGGAATACAATGTGAGCTAGGTAAATGAGATAGTGTTTTTGGATCATGAAGTGTACCCCATAGGATGGGCTAGTGCATTAATTCCCATTATTAAGCATTCTCTGTGACCCTCCACTGTGGAATGTACAAGCTAGTCTGAACATGCTGTGGGCACATACTGCAAGCTAACTGTCTCGTGTGAGTGCAACAGCATTAAGAATGCATGAAAGCTTGGATCAACAATCCTGGAAAATATATTAATATGACTAATACTGTCTAGGAACTTCTGTTAAGAAATACTGTTGATAGTGAGTTGTCATATAAGATTTAATTAGGAAAAAAATTCTGCAGCTGAGAGTTATATATCTGTTTAATAAGTGTCATCTGCCACTTAGACATGGTGGGAAATTCTTTATGGTCCTGAACTCTATAAATGACAAAAGTATATTTAAATGTGTTGAGGTGAATACTAAATAAGAAACTATATCTCATACCCTGGTACAGAGCCATTATTTGGTATTATTTTTCTTACCTTTTGGTAAATGTAAATGGTTTTGAAACTGCACTAATATTATTTAAGCTTTGAAGAAAATCAATAAAATGTGATGATTTGAAGGATGTAGGCATTACAATTTCAGAGTGCCATAACTCCTCAAGCAGTTACATATGATAAGCAGACATGAACTGCATTCCCAGTTCATATTTAGCTAATTTGCTTAGAGAGTTTTCAGACACAGTATCCATCATCTTTCTTTTTACAGAAGCAGAGCTGTTTAAAATCTATTCCAATCACATCTAATGCATTGAGGTAAATCTGTAAGTGCACCGTTTTGGTAATAGCCACAATTTGCACCTGCAGGACTAACAAGATGAGATTTTATGATGCCTCATGAACATGGCTAGATATTTTGCTTCAAAAAATGAACACATTTATTTATTTGACCAAGGCCTTAAAGCAAAGATTGAGTGAGCAACAAACTAGACTGCACCAAGTACATAAAGTTTCCAACCTGCCTGATTAATCACCACTTCAGACTTTAAGCTGCATCTTATGGCTTGGCTTAAAAACAATCTTAAAAAAGTGTTAAGTGAATTCATCACAGAGCGTATCTATATGCATTTGCTTATTCACACTTTTCATACTATTTCTGAACTGTTCTTCTAGAAATCTATGCAGCTCATGATCTGCAGTTGTGATGATCTATAGTATATATAAAGGGTTAAACAAACATTAGTCAGATTAGTTATACTTTTAAATCATTCACTCCAATGGAGCCTGGTTATTTATACTTTAACTCTCAATGATTGCATCCTGAGCTTTTTGACAAAATTCAGTTATAGCTTCACATCATATATCTGCAGCCATAAGGCTTACTAAAGATGTATAAATGATAAACTGTTCAGAACAAGCAGATCTTTAAAGTGGTAGTATTATTTAGATTTTAAGTATTAAACTGGATTTTGTAAGATATAATAATAAAAGGAAAATATTAATTGTGTATTGTTTTGTAAACAATGTCCAATATATCAGTAACCACTCAAGTTGAGTATATACTGTCAGCTTCATATTTTCTATACAACTGTGTCCTTTCACACGAGGCTAAACAGTTATTCCTGTGTTATACAGTTGCTGAGGTATTTAGAAAATATTAAAATTGACAATATAAGTAAATAATATACAAACAGCAATTAATATCTCTTAAGCTGCACTAGAGAGAGGTCAAATATCAGTGCAGATGTATTATGCATGATGCAAGCTTTGAAATGAAATCTTTCAAAAGCTTGTATAAAGCACAGTTTTGAAATTCATTCATATATAAACAGGATATATTAGACTCTAGAGGCATCAGTAGGATATAACTGAAGATGTACCTGGAGACATTACTAGACCGTAATGAGGGAGTCCTGTCCATAAAGTTCTCAAATCTAATGTCTGATGTTTACTGACGGGACATTCATTAAGCACTTAATATTCCTATATGAAGTGTAGACAATCTATGAGTCTATGCACACCAGCTGAGATGGCCTTCCTTTGATTTATATTTGACCTCTTCAGTGCATAAATGCATTTACATACAGGCAGCTGAAGTTTCTTCATTGAGATGGTTAACTCAGATGAGCTGGAGGCATGCCTGAGTTATTAAAACTCTACTTGATGGAGTTAATAAATGCAGCTAAATTAATGAGTTGGGAAAGCACTTTTATATTTAATTATCAGTGGCACAGTAATACTATACTATTGTATAAGTTTGTATGTCTGAGTTTGGGAAAAAAAGACAAAATTAATAAAATCTGGTGAAGGAATAAAAGATCTTTTCACTGTCAAATTCTTCTGAGAGGAATTTACAGGACAGGCACAAAACTGTCATCTTTTTATAACTAACCTATTGTTTCTGTGAAAGATGATGGTAGTCTGGAAAGAGTAGAAGACTAGACTTTTGTTTTCTTAGTCAATGTTGAAGACTATAAACACGTGAGTAATTTGAGATTCCTTTTTGCATTTCTAACTGTTCAAATCAAAACATAACTATTTTTTACTAATACACTGGTACTTAAATGTATACATATTTTGTCAAATATAAGCTGAACTTTCTTTGATGGTTATAGTACGTGTGGTTAAGCTTTACAATGTAGTAATGTTATTTATTCTTACTTTGTGCTAGAGCCAGGAAGGTTATCAAACATCTACACCCTGTACACAAACATACCTTCCTTTGATATGACAAGGGGACTGGGTAGGAGAGAGACCCCCAACTCAGGCAAAAATGCTTTGTTAGAATTTTCTGACCTCAAAGGTGCTGCAATTTAGAGAAAATAGCATGTTTGTTTTTTGCTGCAGTCTAAATAAATAAATGCTACTTATGGTGCAGCAATGCTCTCAACCAACAAATGTCTAGGAATGCATAACAGCCTAATTAGTTCAGTACCTTTCCTTTCCATTTTACTTTACCTGAGTTCAGTCATGCAAATACCAAAGCAGGAATCTACCTTTGTAAAAAAAAAAAAGTCATAGTTGTAATCTAAAAAAATCATGTTAGGATCTTTAGAACGATTCCCTCAGGCCATGTTTGCTTACTCCTTGAACTTGAGCAAGTTACTTAACCAGACATTGCTCCAGTGTCACCCCTGAAGAGGGTCTCTGTGTCCAGTGCACCTATCTGGTTAACAAATGGGTTTTATTTATCATTATTTAGGCTGCTGTGTCTGACACAGCCTTAACAACTAAACATGAGTTAACCAAAATTGTGTTTTTCAGAATTTGACTTTGGCCACAATTACAATGATAATAGTAAAGTAATGTACATTTAATTTGCTGACTTCCTGCGGGACCAGATTATTTATTTATTTATTTGATTGTTTGTGTGTCTGTTTATTGTACTTCCAAGAAGGCTTAAAATATCAATCTGCATGGGACTTTTTCAGACTCAGCCTAGAAACACTATCGGGTTAAATGACTCACTCAAGTCATGAAATTGGCAAATGTATGCAGATGGGACCAAATCCTGTACTACTGATCAAAAATTGTTAACAGCTTGTGTTTAGAATGATTATGTGGAGCATATGATTCTCTTTTCTCATGCTTCTTCAATCAGCACTACAACTCAATTTCTGATAGTTGAGCTTTAGAATCAGCTCTCAGATTGAAACATTTATCTTCTTATGGAGCAGCAGTATATGTTTACAGCAGTAGACTTTTGCATGTTATCTTGAAATCATGGTCAGCCTTAGATATAGGCAGACTGGGTATCTATCTAGTTGCCATTCAGGTTAGGGAAGTTTTTGCAATTTATTTATTTATTACTATGAAAAACTAATTATGAACTCAACTTGATCACAGAGGTTAAAGCACTAACAAGGAAGTCTTTAATCACGTCAAAAGCTACAGTTTTCCATCGCACTCATGATCTAGGCAATCACTCTGATGGTCTCCACGACTCCCTGAGTGATTGTCTAGATCATGGGTGTTATGGAAAGAAACAGACTCTTGCAAGTTTTGGTCTATGAAGTAGATGTGACAGCCATGGTGGGAACAACAATGGCAGTTTGTAGACAGCTGCACCATCATGATCTGCAAAGCAGTGCTGTGGTTGGGATGCAGCTCAGTCTGGAAGGTTCTAGATTGTAGTAGGTAAGTACTTTTTTTTCCTAGCAGGCAACCAGATATTAAGGACAGTAGATGTGACTTTGATGGACTAGTGTGCAATACTTTCCTGTGTTCAGTTGCTGTGTTTGTGTAAAATAGAAATGAAATAAAATATTATGACAATTTTTTATTGTATTTTATTGTACTACAGTCATTTGAAGGATCCACATTCAGGAAAGTGACTATAATTGCTGGGTACAGGAATGTCTATGGATGAAAATAAGTGACATTGCTGATGTTTGGGTTGAACTGTGTAGGACTAATGTGTACTGATGTGAAGCAAGTTGGAATACTTTACTGTTGTTGCGACTGTTTGTTTGAAACAAAGCTGACATTCATAACTGAAGCCATTATTTTCATCACAATCAGATAGCCGAGTTGTACATAGTCAGTGAGTATAACTGCTGGGTATGAGCTGCCTGTGGATGAAAATGAGTAACCCCACAGTCATGATTAAGTTAATCGGTCAATAATTTGGCTTTGCAGGAATAGTGTGCATTTTTGTGGAGTAATATGGACTACTTTATTTTAGCCATTTAAGTCACAATCAGACATCTGAGGCGCATACAGTTATTAAAATGGTTGTAGTAGAGGAGTGTGGAGGCCATCTGTAGATAAAATTGAAATAAATCTGCTGTTTGATCACAGTTAAATAGTCACAAAGTTCAACTGTCAGGTGCAGTGTCACACATTATATTGCATTTGCTGAAATTAGTGTAAACTCATTACTACTTTGGCTTATATATATGTGCATCAGTTTAGTAACAATATGGCCATGATTATTTTATTTTTTATCACAGTCAAAAATCAACATAACTAGAAATCGGTTGAATGCATAGGATGTGTGTGAAAAGCTCATTACTGGTGTAGTTGTAGAGTATGTAACATTGTCATTACACAGCACCTGTTTTCCTGGTTAATTACTTGACTGTGGTACCTTCTGTGTGGAATTTTACATCATGTTTGTTTCTGTATGAAATTTATCTAGGTTATTTGTTTCCTTCAATACCCAAAAGCATACTGTAGGCAATTTTTTTTCTTTGATATGTAGATAAATGTGCAGTTTGAGAGTAAGTATGTGTACATGTGTGTGTTTGTGTGTCTGCCTGTGCATATTTCATCAGGGACAGTGTCAGTATGCGTCTACATTAGTTAAAAAAAATCACCACTGATTTTATCTGTGGAGACAATGTAGGGGCGCACATATGTAACTCTTACAGGTAGTAGTAAAAAGAAATGTTAGCAAGTCATTATCTTTCAATAATAAAGATAAAATGTAGTATTTAACATTTACATCTTAAGAGGGTCTGGAATCCCCCAGTCACCCAGGTTTACAAGTGGATTTTGACACAGGTTTGTAGAGGGCCCCATTATTAACCTCTTCCCTGGGTTCCATCTAATCTAAAACTGATCCTGCTCAGGTGTGTGTACAGAAGACTATCACAGTTAGTGTTGGTACTATGTATGGGGTGATCATTATTTCTTTACCTTTCCTCATATTGAATACAGAGATGTTTAACAAGGTCACTATAACTTCTCTGAGGAATCTGTACTCTCTAAGAGCAACAAGTTGAAATCCATTAGAGTTGCTATTGTCCCTCACCTCCGCATTTTCCTGACAGTCCAATCTTGTCTGTCAGTTTGTAAAGAGGGCTAAGAATGTGAGCTGTAGTTCCTGTGGTACAGGGTTTGATGTTCTCATCTTTGTAATGTCCACTTTGTGACCTTGATCAAGTCACATAACTAGATATATCTCAAAGGCCAACATGGAAAATGGACTTTGTGTCCAGTGGGCCTGCCCTTTTAACAAATGGGTATTATTATTATTATTATTATTATTATTGTTATTATTATTATCAGACATGTACACATGTGGCTATCTTTTCATGTAGGGATAAGGATGCATGCCTTGCATATAAATCTGTCAGCAGCAAGTTGAAATATCAACCTCTGTGTCAGATTAAACCTTTGCACCTGATGAATGTGCTTCAGTTTTGCCACCATCATTGCCAAAGTCTGCTGATACATTGACATCAGGTGGCACAGGGCTCACACTCCCACGTTCATGATTACCTGTGATAAAAAACAGGAAAAGCAGGAATTAATTAATACCTCCACTAATATAGTGTAATATCTGCCAACAAAGTAACAGTGTTGCCACTATTACAGACAATACAACAATACATACAACAGGGCTGAGATCAATTTCACACTCTAAAATGTTTCTTTAAATTGCTCAGCAGTACTGACATAAAAATGTTTTGCTTACCATCTGCAGTAGAGATATTCCTCTGTAGTCCAGATGGTCCTTGAAGAAGTTAAGCAAGATGTAAGGGCAACATCATCACAATTAACAGTAACACAGGGGGTAATACATTTATCCCTTAATGGACATATAAAGTGTACTTTCAACAAGAACGTGACTACTAACTCCAGCCTAAGCTTATAACTGTAACAATCTTCAATACCCGCTCCCAAAAAAGTAAATGTGACACATGATTCACATTTTGATTTTAATTGTTTTACTATACAACAATATTCAACTGTAGAGACACCAAATCTTCCTGGAAACTCCTCCTGTGACATGATTGCTGTCTATGGAATTGTGGCTGCAACACCCAGGACATGGTGTACTGCAGACTCTTGTGAGCTGCCAGGATCTTGGATATTGGCCAGGAACTGTTCATTGTCTGTTAATGGTGGTTCCCTAGCAGCCCCCCCCCCACATTAACTATCTGGTCATAGTCCACAGCAGCAGCAGCTGCTGTCCTCCTTGCAGATGTTATCATCTCAGTGGCCCTGTGGTGTACCTGCTTGTATGTTCTGCTGTAGCAACCCACGACATTCAAGCTATCCACCAGCTGATTCCATATTTGCATATGGTGTCCCATATCTCCCCATCATCTTTCCAGTAGAAAAGCTCTATGTTGCCTAAAGTCATCTATTATCACCTGGTTCTCGTCATCGGTGTAGGAGGGTCTACAGGGATTTACCCGCCTGGGTGGCATAGTTGTATGTATCTTAAAATACAACAGAAGGATAATACACATAAGTATAATACACATAAGTGCACATAACTACAAAATAACTGTTTCCAGATAAAACAGGAAAGCTAGCCATTCAGTAATATCCACTGGAGAAACATCAAACAGTCTAATGTTGTGAAATTTGAATAGGTAGGATACAAAACAAGCAGAGTAACAACAGAAACATATCCTTGTTTGTGACATCCACATGAAAAAGGTACCTCTGAGCCAAAGACAATACGAGGTGCTGAATTAAGGCAGTTTATTCAATAAGCACAAATGTAGAAAACACAAACATTAAGGAATTGTCATTAATGCAAATAACAACACATGCTTTTCATCTCCACTGCAAGACTTCATCAGATGACCAGTGTAAACTAAATTAAAGAATATATATCTCAATTAATTAATTATAAACCAATAGGAATAAAACATGAACTCTTAAAATATCCAATGACATTGGTTAAATAGCTAACTATTACCTTTTAAAAAACACATTTTAATAAACTTGTTTAAAAATATTGCACGTTTTCCCAAATTAATAAAACAATGTTGATAAATACATTATAATACGTTACATCACATAATTAATTTAGAACCTATTTAAAACTTGTTTTTTCCCTCACTTTAAAAAGTATATATATATATATATATATATATATATATATATATATATATATATATATATATACACATACATATATATATATATATGTGTGTGTGTGTGTGTGTGTGTGTGTATCCTGACATAAAGGTTAATACAATAGTACCATCTACTGGCTAAAATTGAATATTACGCCTCAAAATACTTAAAGCTTAGCAGATCTTAATTTTAATAAGGGTAGAATAGAAACATTGTCATTTAGCCCAGGGGGGGGGGGTTTCCTGCTTCCAGGGTAACTTGCCACCACAATTCTCTGAATTCAATTTTCTACTCCCATGGGCCTCCCCTTATTTCATTCTTTACCTGTTCCAGCACAAAGAAAGAAAAATTGCTTTCAGACAAAACTTTGTGTGCTTATATAGAGCATTAGTTTCTTTTTTAGTTGTTATGTCATATTTATGCTCTTAGATTCTTCTCCTTAACATACGTTCGATCTTACTAACATAGAAGGATCTATACTCTAAGCACACAGCTAAATACACTATACCTTTGGCTTCACAGTTATAATAACCTGTATTATTGACCCATCTATTCCTACTCTCAGTATAGACTTTGTCAGTGTTCATAATATCCCCACATTGGGAACAATGTTCACACTTGTATGTCCCTAATCTCTTTCTATTATTCACAATATTGTTGCCACTATTTTCAAAAATATTCTTGAGACTTTGAGAGATTTTGTAAACCACCTTCAATGGGTCAGTAGGGAATTTGTCCAGATCTGAAAGTAAGGTAAACCTATCCCATTCCCTGTTAAAAATGTTTTTAGTAATTTCATTAAGGGCATTATATTCTAATATTATAGCTTCCTTAAAATTTGATTTTTCTTTCTGTGATTCTCCATCATAGAAGTATTCTTTAAATCCTTGTATCGGTTTGAATTTAGTCTGTCTACCTACTGTTACCTCAAACTTAATTTTATTTATTAATTCAAAAGGATAACCTGTTTCCAAAACCATTCTTTTCTAGTAACTCACACTCTTTTTGGTAGTCAGTATCCAAACTTGTCATTCGACTACCTCGGACAAATTGACCCTTCACTGTATTCTTTTTACAATGTTGGTGGGGGGGTGAGCACTCATAATGAAGGAAAGAATTACAAAAAGTGGGTTTCCTGAATATCTTGGTTTCAAACTTATTATTAACCTTATAGACCTCAACATCCAAGTACTGCAGACGTTCACTAGAAAGGGTGTATGTAAACTCCAAGAAGTTAGTAGTATTTCTCATATAAATTATAAATTCTGCAAACTTCTCCTTACTTCCTGTCCAAAACAACACAATATCGTCCAAGAACCTCCTATATATGCTCCAATATACTGCAAACCCAAAGTTTAATATATATTTTTCTTCCCATTTTGCTAAGACAAGGTTAGCATAGGTGGGGGCACATGCTGCCCCCATTACTACACCCTGAGTTTGTTGGTAAAACTCACCCTTAAAAAATATTTAATTGTACTTTAAAACCATGTCCATTAAACCCACACATACTAATTTGTCATTATGACTTAATTCATGATCCTCAAAAATAATTTCTTCAAACATTTCCATCCCTACAGAATGGGGGATACTAGAAAACAAATCAACAATATCTATAGTAATAAATAAAAGATCTATCTATCTATCCTTGTTTGTGCCATGACAGTAACTCCACTTTGCTCCATCCCCACAAAAGAACAGCCTATCCTCGTTTGTGCCATATCAGTAACTCAGCTTTGCTCCCACCACCCAAACAATAGATAAATGACACATTTTGCTAACAAACCATCTTTGAAATGCTAAAAGTGCTACCAAAGGAACTGTCCCTGAAACAGATGTACATCGACTTAGAAAGTAAATTTTTACCTAGACATCTGCTTGTGAACCATCCTAGGCTTTCCTGTTTCTCTGTGCACTACACAGTTGAACACTGCTGCCTGGAGAGAAATTCAGCTCATTTTTTTTTTTTGGCACTGATACAGGCTCCTACTCCCAAACCTTCACAGTTTAGTTGATTTTACTAGTTCCACAGCAGAACCAGTTCCATCCAGCCCTCTCCCCACTACTTACTACAGAACAAACCTGACATAATGGATGGACAGTTTCCCACCATTTCTTCTGCCAGACTGATGGACATAGGCTTCCTGAGGCAATGTAGCAACTGCCTCATGTATACTGACAACCGGTTACTCCTAAAACATACTAATACAAAATTTGAGAGACATATCTATACTATAAATCTGGAACCAATGCTCTCTCTCTTTCTCGAAACAGCAAATCAGATACCAAATGGGTTGTCAGCACACACACTTCACATCATCCATAAACCAACAACAAAACATACAAACCTACATAAGTGGAGGTACTCACTAGAAGTATACCAACAGAACAGAGACCTCACAAATGCAAACTGTCCATACACAATGCAGTCCCAACATCATCCACTACACATCAGTGTCTCACCCAAAAAGCCCCTATTGCAAAATACCTCAAAACTACAAAGTGAGACACACAAATGTCCCACTCACCAAGCTGGCAGGGAGAAGGTCATGGTCAACTGCCTGTCGGGTGCCAGGATCCACCAAATCATGCACACACTCAAGTGTCTCAACAACAAGTACTGTTATGACTCTGTCATAGTCCATGTTGGAGTGAATGACTTGAGATGTACCTCACTGGACTGTATGATGAGAGACATGACTGAGCTCTCTGATTGTGTGTCCCAGGCAGGTATGTCCCTAACCCTAAGCTACATTCTACCTTCACGCAAGATGATGCCTCACTATAAACAAAAAATGATTGAATTTAACAACTGGCTTAGCTTCTGGTGTCAATCCAGGGGGATACAATATCGGTTAGCCTGGGTTGACATGGTAGCAAGACCCTGTTGCTTTGCCAGGGATGGTCTACACCTGTCACCTCTTGGCTTTTGATTACTGGCTAAGATACTTGCCTCCCCCATAGGGCCTTTTTTAGGCAAGGCCATAAGAACAAAATTCCCAATGCAAAAACATCTTCAAAAGACAAATTCAAGGTTATGCTGCTTAGTACTAGGAGTCTAAATCAGAGACTGCACTCACTGGAAGCACTTCTTACTTTTGAAGACACAGATGTCTTTGCAGTATCAAATAATTGATTCAAGGCCACAGAGAATACCCCAGCCATACAAGGCTGCAATGCTTTCCACACATTCAGACCAAAAATTAATTTGAAAGAACCAAAGGGGGAAAGTGCATCCAAATTCATCAAAGCCAAATACACCTCAAGACTGGCTAAACATTCTAACTCCCTTGAGCTATTTCAAGTCCAACTAATTGTAGGAAAGACTACTCTCCACATCATTGTTAGCTACAGGTCTCCTACCATGAACCAGAAAAACCATACTGCATACCTGGACCTACCTGAATCACTCAAATACAGCCAAACACCCTAGTCATGGGTGAGTTTAACTGTCCCTGCATTGACTGGGCAACATATACGAGCATTAACATGCTCATCCTAATTTTCCTGGACTTTATTAACACAAATGCTCTGGAACAGATAGTGTCTGCTGGACAAAGAAGAAATATACATTTATGTCAGAGTATACTGTTGTACCTGAAGAAATGTATATAGTTTACCAGAGGATACTGGAAGGCAAGGGGTTAAGCTCAGCCCAGCTAACTTTAAGAAAAATAGCTTGAAATTAAATGACTTGGTTTGGGCCATAAAGATTTTAGCTCACAGCCCTAAATGTAGCCAGAGATGCAATGTCTGGACTGGGATCCTGCTATTATTGTTTTAAATGGTGAACTAATTGCTACCCTGGGGTGCCAGAGAATGGCTGGTTAGTCTCTGCAGGAAGGATGAAAGGGCTGGAATTGTTTTACGATCTCCAGATGCTGGAATAAAAAAAAGTTCTATGTATGAATTGTGACACAGCTGTGCCAGATCCTGGCTCAAATTGCTAGTGAGGGAGTAGTGTGGGAACCACAGAGTCAGGTGATGAGATGTGATGCCATTTTGTAGCCAGCACTGAAACTGTATTTAGATAGTAGTGGGAGATGTGACAGAGGGCATTCAGCATTCTGTTTTGGAACTGACAAAACCAATCACCCACTTCATTTTGCCTTGCTTTAGTAAGTAACTTAACTAGGGAACAACAATTCTTTGGTCTGTTAGCAAAATAAAGCGAGATTAGCTAAAAGTATTGTGTATCTGTATCTGTCTGAATCTTTCCATCTCTGTTATTTTTTTTATATTTCCTGTGAAATGAAACTCCTGTGTTTATTGTAAATAGATATTCAGTATTTTCATGTTTTCTATTGTATTTATTTATTATTAAATATATTTATGCTTTTCATTGTGGATGGTCTTTTACAAAATATTTTAACCTTAGAGAGTAATTGCATTTATTTGGTGGTCCTGTGGCTTCATGCTCCTGAAAGTCTTGTTGATTGGTTAGCACTACCATTTGTATAACTATTAATTTTACTAAGAGTAATTCAGTAACCTGGTAAAAGCCTTAAAAAGTAGCTGGCTGGTGGCAGTGAATCTACCTTATAACCTGAATGGAGGTATCATAGCATGTAAATCTGTGCCAGCCTTTCCCAAGTGTGTGTGTGTATGAAAATCAAATCTCAAAGAGTGTGTGTGTCAGCTAAATGGAACAGGGACACATAACACTGATTTCTGCAGAGAGAAAGGTAAAATCTTATTTGGGGCCTGGAAAGGAAGTCCAGCCCCAGAACTGGAGAGTGCTCCCTGTGTGCCCTTAAAGGAAATTGTGCTTGGTGCAGAGAGCTGTGTCTGAAAATACTGTGTGTATCTCTAGTTTTGTTCTAAGTGAACATTCCCCACCAGTGTCAGTGGTGAGGACTGAGGCTGCTTGATCAGTATTCCGGAGAAGGGACGTCACACCTGCCTTAATGGAAATACTGCATATCTGCAAATTTTATGGGACAAGACACACTCATTCTAGAGGCCTTAACTGAGCCTGCAACATAAATAGGAGTTGATGAAGAGATAGATTTGTTTCCCAGAGGCTGCCACTCCTCTGGAACAAACTCCCAATTCAAGTTAAACAGAGCTCCTCAATGACCTTATTTAAGCGTAACTTGTATAATTAGATGGGAAACTGTAAATTCACCCTGGGGGTTTCACCTATGTCCCTTTTGGATAGGGCAGTCAGTGCTGATCATAAATTCACCCCCTAAATAATATGTTTTTCTCAGTCTATGAGGAAACGGGGGTAGAACATGGCTAGGCTTGTAAAGACCCTAGGACCAATAGCCTAGTAACTTCTTATGATCCTATGATCATACGATATTTATCACATACCACTGCATGTTTATGTACTCCCAATCATGTACACCTGTGAAATGGCTTGACAAACATGCCAATGCCATCAGTACACTTGCAAGTAATGCATACAGATGAAAGAGTAAACATGCCAATGCCATCAGTACACTTGCAAGTAATGCATACAGATGAAAGAGTAAAAGACTTTGCTTCAGATTTTTTTAAATACATTTCAGCATATGCAGTATGCAGCAGCAAGCATACCTTCTGAAATTCCATAATCTTCTGTACAGATATATCCTGAAGAAAAAACATTTTTGCAGTCTTGCAAACATATACAACTCTCCTCAACATCATTTGCCTTTTTATAATGGTGTAGATTATTAATGGATTGCATCTCTCTTTGTCTGTGTTTCATACATCCTAATTACAGAATAAGCAGCTGAATTGCATGCTAATCAACCAATCTGGTCGAGCTATTCAACCAGCTATAAAGCATCTGTGTAGACTCCATTCTGTTTTTTTCCTGCAGATTTGAAAACTTTTGGAGGACAGAGATGGAAAGTCGACAAAGACAGAATGTTAGGTGCTGCAGCTTTAATCCATTTGTATGTGCTAGAGGCTGAAGCCAATGCTGCTGCTCCTGCCAATAGACATAGGCCAAGAAGGAGAAGAGTTTTCAGGCCTTGTTAATTTATTACAATGTACATGATGTGGAAATTGTAGAGCACCACAGAGTGGACAGGGACACACTACAGGAACTCTGTGAACTCTGTTGCCCTCAACTCAGAGCCTGAGACAACTGAGGGGAACTCATCCCAGTGGAAACTAAGGTCTGTGTAGCCCTTAGAATCTTAGCTATAGGTACCTTTCAGAGATAACAAGGGAAATTCTGGGGGTGTCACAAGCATCAGCATCCACGATTCTCCACCAATTCCTGGATGCCATGCTCCAACACGCCAGTGAGCACATACATTTTCCCCATAGTTCTGAGGAGAGGGCCAGAAATATGTACCATTCTACTGGGTAGCACATTATCTTAATGTACTGGGTGCCATAGACTGCTCTCATGTAGAAATTAAGGGACCACCTGGGGAACAGGGTAGACTCTACATTAACAGAAAGGGCAACCACCCTATCAACTGCCAGGTCGTGTGCAATTCAAAGGGAATCATTTTGAATGTGTGCACTGGCAACCCTGGCAGTTATCATGGCTCACATATCTGACACACCTCACAAATGTACCAGATCTTTGCTGGGGGGATATCCCATAGACTCATTTCCTGGGGGATGCAGGCTATGCACTGGAACCATGGCTGATCGCACCTACCAGAAATGCACACCCTCACCCACAGAATAACACCATAATGAGACATATGCTCAAACCAGAAATGTCATAGAGCATGTTTTTTGGCTGCTTAAGTCATGGTTCTGGTGCAAAGAGCAAAAAATCTGGACAAAGCTTAAAATGATGGGGGGACAAATAGGGAAAGATTTTAAATATTGCTCTTACAAACTTAAAAAGTTGATAGAATAATACGTTTTGCATTAGCATGAATTCTCTGAAGGATGTGGAGTCTTAAACTCAAATGTTTGTCATTATTTAATGACTTCAATCCTCAACTATTTGCCAGAAAAGTACAGATTTTAGGAGAAACACACCAAAAACATGAGGAAAAATCTGGACATTCAATCACAGACACACACACACACACACACACACACACACACACACACACACACACACTTCCTCATTCATTCATGCATTCATTCACACATCACTCACTCTCCCGATCTCACACACACACACACACACACAAACACAAACACACAAACACATATACACACACACACACACACACACACACACACACACACACACACAGTCACTTCCTCTTTCATTCATGCATTCATTCACACATCGCTCACTCTCCCGATCTCACACACACACATACACACAGTCACTTCCTCATTCATTCATGCATTCATTCACACATCGCTCACTCTCCCAATCTCAAACACACACACAGTCACTTCCTCATTCATTCATGCATTCATTATCAGATCGCTCACTCTCCCGGTCGGTCACGGTCACAGTCACGTTCACAGTCACAGTCATGTTCACAGTCATGTTCACAGTCACAGTCACAGTCACAGTCTCGCACACACACACACACACACACACACACACACACACACACACACACACACACACACACACACACACACACACACAGTCACTTCCTCATTCATTCATGCTTTCATTCACACATTGCTCACTCTCTCGATCTCTCTCGCACACACAGACTCTTTTGCTTTCATGCACACATTCACTCACACAGACACACACACACTCATGCAAGCATTCACTTACCTAATGGCCCGGGATTTGCAGCTTATTAGTTTGCTGTGCCCCTGTGTGGAAGCTGTGGCTCCCCAGGATGCTGCAGCACACACTTTGGGAACCCCTGCTGTAACATATGAAAACAGAGACTGATTTGACTTACATGTGTCCATTAGTAAGTAGTAGGCCTCAGGCATCAAAGATTCACACAATCGTGCCTCTCAGAAGTACTGATGATCACTATAAGACCTCAGTTTAGCATCATATGTGTGTACTGGAAAATCACTGACAGGTGAAGTTAGAAAGTAGTGATACATATTGCAGTTACTGATGTGACAACCCTCACAAGATCAAACGACAGGCAGGAAGCAAAACAAGGAGAGTAACAAAAGCAACATATCCTTGTTTGTGCCATAACAGTAACTCACCTTTGCTTCCGCCCCAAAATCACAGTCCATTCTTGTTTGTGCGATAACAATAACTCATGTTTGCTCACTCCAAAAGAACAGTCTATGCTTGTATGTTCCATAACAGTAACTGAGCTTTGTTCCTCCCCAATAGAACAGTTGTACCCTTGTATGTGTCATAAAAGTAACTCACCTTTGCCCCCTCCCACAAACGCAGTCTGTGCTTCTATGTGCCATCCAACCTGCCTTTCAGTTGTTGGCAAATGCATATCATATTATTGCCAGTTAATATCCTCACACATTTTAAGGCCAATGATATACTGTGGCATACAAATTGCATGCCATAGAGTGCTGGTCAGATAACTGATGGATGACCAGAAAACAAGAAAGGTAAGAAAGGGCTGTATATTTGCAATCAATAATCATAACAGGTTGTGTGATCACTAAGTGCACTACATGCAAATATAATAGTAAATGTGGAAATAACAGTTTATGGTTTTTATAAAAATGTACATTCTGTTGCAGTTGGTTCTGTGAAGAGTGACTTCAGTTCTTTGCTCCAAAGCTGTTTGTGTGGCAAAGGGTGACAAGGCACACATCCTGTTTTCTGAAAGTGCACTGGAGTGATAGCTGAAATCGAGAACTATGTAGACATATCTCATGTGTACTAACATTTTCTACTGTGTATGTCATAGACTGCTTTTCCTCATTTTGACAATTTCTGCTTTTTTATTTTTTTTTAATACTAAATTTGCCAAGAAATGAAGAGGAGGTTGAATATTAATGAAACCACCTGTGAATTGTGCACTGCTTACTTGCATTTCCAGCCTTGACAACCTACTTTGTAAGTGTAACTTGACACACTCACCTGATGTAAGCATTCACAGTTGCCATCCCATAAACACAAACACTGAGGGTGCCTACACTATGTTTACATCCCTACATGGATCCAGTTTTCTGAAATTCAACAATACTAATGAGTTCAGACCTCATTTGTATTTTCACCATGCTGACAGCCCTGAATCTACACCACTGGCAACTGCGTAGGTACTGAAATTGAAAGGGAGCTGAATATTGAACACAGAAGGGAAGATATTACTTTGGGATAAATCTGCATAGAGGAGTACTGTTTTCTAGAAGGATATGCCTGCATTTTGTCAGCTACATTTTGCATATGCTGACATGTAACTATGAATAGTCTGTTTAATGTTTTTTTTTTATATTTATTTTGATTAGTACACACTTACACCTTTCTGCTGCATTATTCACAATGTGTACTGTTCATTTGAGTGTGGGGGAGCAAAGCTGCATTTCTGTTCTAGCACAAATAAAAGATTAAGTTGCTTTTGGTGCTGTCCTTTTGTTGCATCCAGCCTTAAGACGTTTTATGTATGCTTGTTCCTGTTCTGCTGCACTCAGTGGTTGCAATGTTCATTCTGATTGTAGTATAACTGAAATGAGGTAGATATACTACAGCTGTCTAGACTTTGTAATAGCAGACACAAGCTATTTCTTGGACTAACACCTTATACTTCATGTAAAGTGTCCTAATTCACATGATGTAGTCATAAGTTGCAAGGAGATGGGGATAGTAGCATTACATTCTGTAGTCTGTTCAATGTTCAGTGTGTTTTATTTGCAAACTCAGAATCTTATGCAGCTCTTCAAAGATTTTGCCTCCAGTCAAGATGGATTGTGTCACATGTTAGGGTCAGTTCAGTACACATCTCACACATTTTACATTTTATTCTATCTGGGTAGACTCCTTTCTGTGGTTGTATTCCAAACATTTTGGAATACAGACAGAACACACCAGCACGTAGTCTACATGGTTGCTTTCTATATTGTTGAATTGCTCCATGGGTTGATTAGCATGCTATTCAGTTGCTTATGCAGCAATTAGCATGCTACGGTATTAAAATTGTTTATGCAGGAGTGTGTGCCTATACACGAGTTTAAATTTTCCCATGGCTGTGTGCACATCACATCACAATGCAGCCATGTTGAAAAACCACTGTGTAGGCTGTATTGAATCCCTCAGACTATAGATTATATATATTTTATAGATATATATATATATATATATATATATATATATATATATATATATATATATAAACATCAAGACTAATTTCTACATGTAGCTCAAAAGTTACATTTCATTCTAACTCTTCAGTTTGATTCCTGCTCCTCAACATCTGCAACAATACATATCAAACTTCATCTTAATTAGCATAAGCTAACAATATGCAAACATCACCTATCTTTAATTTGGTACGGCAGTAGCATTGTTACCTCACAGCAAGAGGTTCTCCTGTTCGATTCTTGGCTTGGCTTGGGAGGGCCTTCTGTGTGGAGTCTGCATGTCCTCCCCGCAGTTGGGTAGCATTCAAAAGACATGCGTGTGTAAATGGGCGTGCCTTTGTTGAAGGTTGGGTGTCAATCTGGCACCTCGGCATTTCGTAAAAATCTACTGCCAATCATTAGCGGACCGGAGTTCCACTGTGGCGACCCCTTACCTGGAAAAAGCCGAAAGACAAACAACAACAACAAAAACAGCAACAACCTATCTTTAATTTAAATTTTTTTTTAATGTGAACACTTCATATAATTTATGCATTTTATACAAAATATGTCTGTGTATGTATGTATGTGTATATGTGTACGTTGTTGTGTCTTTCGGCATTTCCCGGTTAGGGGTCACCACAGCGGAACTCCAGTACACTAATGATTGGCAGTGAATTTTTACGTGCCGAGTTGCCAGCCCTGATGCACAACCTTCAATGAAGGTATGCCCATTCATGCATGTCTCCAGGCAGAAGAAGCTCTAGCTGAGAATCGAATGGGACAACGTCTTACTGTGAGGTGACAGCGCTACCGCAGCACCACTACCGCAGATTGTATATGTGTATGTGTGTGTGTGTATATATATATATATATATATATATATATATATATATATATATATACATACACACACACACACACACACATACATATATGGCACTGTCATAACTCCTGACCCTACCACCAAACTCTTAGTGGTAACTATAGATGACAACCTCACCTTTGATACCCATATCAATACTACAATAAAGTCAGTGAACAAAAAACTAGGCTCTCTCTATAGGCTAAAACAGTTTCTTACTCCAAAAGCTAGAACTACAATTGCCCATACTCATCTTATCTCTGCCCTCCTCTATGCCTCTCCCATCTTTACTAACCTATCAAAAACAACCTCAACAAGCTTAATACCTCCTACAATAACATTGCCAGATTTGTCACTGGATCCCCATTTAGAACCCACCACTGTCACAATCTCAAACAGCTAGGATAGCTGGGACTACATAATCAGCTTCTATTTCACCAACCTATTACTGCCCACAAAACTCTTCATTATCTTAGCAATACTCCTATACTAACTACCCTCATCTCCCCCTACAATAATCTTAAAACCCTACGCTCCTCAAGGAAACTTCTAGTATCCACCACAAAATCCATTAACAGAGCTGGGGACTCTCTGTTCTCCAACACAGTAGGAAAAACCTGGAACCAGCTCCCTAGTGAACTAACCTTCCACTCCTCTACACAACTTTTTAAAAAGCTACTTAAAACATACCTCAAAACTCACTGGCTTTGCCCTTGTACCAACCCAGACTAAAAAGCTACTGCCTACTACTATCACCTTTCACTTTTCATTGTACTACTGCACTGCCAGTATCTCTCATTAACCTTACAGCTTATGTGCAGTTAGCTATCTTACTCTGTACTTCTAAGTTTTTCTACATAACCCAACTTAGAGTTTTACCTGCTCTCTTAGCTTACAACAGTATGTATGAGTCTTCAACATCTGTATCATCACAATCCTGCTGTATCATAGTTTTCTTGTTCTTATAGCAACTTAATCCTGCCATTAACTACACTACTAAAGTACTGCATCTTAAACTGCTTTCTCATCACTCTATATTCATACTTCCAATTATGGTATACTATTTCTTCCCTTTTTAATTGATGTTAAGTTCATGATCTCTAAATCTATGATTTTAATGCTCTTTAGTCTTGTAAGGATACTCTACAAATTGTTTACAAATGTTTTCTAGGATTACAAATATAATTTTTTTATTGTGTTTATGTATTTTTATCTAAGTTGGAGTTATTCTCCTCGGGCCTCCACTGAAAATGGACATATATCCAAAATAAATAAATACACAAACACACACACACACACACACACACACACACACACACACACACACACACACACACACACACACACACACATATATATATTTATACAGATCCCTTTCTAAATCATGAATCCCTCGATACTGAACTTCAGAATGTCGACATGAAAATAACGAAGACTTACAATCCTGAATGGCCGATTTTTCTCAGGGCAAGTAAACACTTAACCAGGATGTGGAAATATGCTCTTTTCCCTCACTGTAGTGCAATCCCAGAGTTGGTATATATAGTTAGGGGGATGTGGGGGGAGCACAGCTCCCCACCTAGTTGTTTATTACATAGGCTGGTGTGTTTACATTATGTGTTAAGACAAGTTTTTCCATACCCTGAGAAAAATCGACCAAGCCTGATCCTAAGTCTTTGTTATTTTCATCTCAACATTCTGAAGATCGATGTTGTGGGATTCGTGATTTTGTGTGAGACTGAAGGCTTGAATTCACTAAATAATGACAGGCATTTGAATTTCAGACTTCATATTCTTCAGAAAATAAATGGTAACACACAACCTCTTATTCTAGCAATTTTCTAAGTTTATAAGATCAGTATTCCCCCATTATTGGCTTTGTCCAGGTTTTTTGTGCTAAGATGTTGAGAGCTGTGGTGAGAAGTGAGAACTGAATTCAGTAAATGATAGCCATTTATGTTTCAGTTTCAGAAAACTGCTGATTTGGCAAAATGGTATGTTGCTCTATCCTCTGACTGTAGTGCATAGGGTCCTGGCTGGGTTCAAGACTCGGCAGTGAAATTCATGGTGGTAACACAGCATTTTATTCTTTTATTTCCAAAATTATACAAGCAATGTTTAAAATGTGTCCCTGATTTTTGGCCTTTTGTCTATATATAAAGTATACATATATAAATATATATATATATATATATATATATATATAAATTTATATTGTGTGTATGTGTAAGTAGACTTTTATGATGGAAATGTTCTGAAGTGGGCAGTTTTGTCATTATTGGTTCATGCATTTTTTTTCATTGCCAACTGGAAAAATGTTCAAACAATAAGTTTAAAATGTGCTCTAACATGTCTAGCAAGTGTGCTGTATTATACAAGAAATTTGATTTAATAAAGTCAGGAAGGTGTATCAAGGAACCCATGCATGTTTCTTGTTTTGTGTGCAAGCAAGGGGCCTATGATTTGAAAACAGCCCAAAGGTAATCTTTATCTACCACTGGCCAGATGCATATTCTTTGGATGTGGTGTAGGTTTAAATGATGTTTCAATGAATGAGTTTCAAGGGCAGAGACATTTTAATGCCAAGTCTATTTGCATTGTGAGACAGTATTGCTTTGTTTGGCAGATATCTTAGTGTTTGTGCATTGTGTTATAAAATGCAAAAATAAAATCCAAATAATCATTGAAGTAAAGCTGTATGCATACATTAGAGTTTATGGTAAATGGGGCAAATAGCCAGGTAATGAGACATTGGAATGGCTGCAGGAGGACTCTGGTGCCATATATTGGTTGTCTGTTCTTCAGTTTGCTTTTGAAAGTTGGTATCCCACCATTCCATTGGAGTGGGTGGGGTTATCTAATTATGTATGCAAATTAGATGTTAATCAGTGTACAGATTTGTACCTATTTTTCATGGGCCTTGTCCAGATTTTTGATGTTTCCAGGTTGAGAGGTATGGCTCCACGTAAACCCATACACCACATCAAACAATACCCAAAGTAAACACCGCATGTCATGCAATGTAAAGCCATAACCGCAAATTTGAGATAATCGAATTTGCGATTATGCACTTTCCACATTTTAAAAAATTGGCTTTATGGTCTAGAAATGCTGAAATTCAAGATTTCAGCATTTCGAGATTATAAAGTGGAACCACACACACACACACACACACACACACACACACACACACATATATATATATATATATATATATATATATATATATATATATATATATATATAAAATTGTTTTTATTGTTGCATTACATTGCATCTTATTTCAATGTACAAGATTATTGTTCTTTTGTTTTTATACTACACTGTATGTTGAAATGTGAAAGTTTGTCCCAAAACTTCCTCAGCTCCCTTGACAATGGGCTCTTACAAACTCAATTGACCTATCCCAATTAACATTTGTGCATTTTGAACCTGTGATGTGTACAGAACCTATTCTAACTATAACCACTACAATTTTTTTCTGTCATGATATTACATGATTATGGATGAAAGTGGTCATTGTCCTAGCCCACTACTTTACATAAAAGTAAAACATAAAACTTAGGAAATACTTATCATATATTGGAAATCTTTGCCAACATCATCTTCTAGTATATATAGGGGTGTGTGTATATAGTACATACCTTAAAAAATAACTTTTCTTTGCTTACTGTCCTAATTTATATCATATTTTTTGTTTTATTTCAGAGATAATATGCACACCATATAAACTTCTCTTTCTACTTTATCTTGCCCTGCAGGAATGATGTACTTATCAGGGAATGCATCAGGGTGATTTGTATGTATTAAGAAATGACAAACTGTCACAGAGATAGTTAATATATATGCCAACCAAGTTCCATTTTTTACCTTATCTTGCCCAGAAGGAATTATCAGAAAATGCATCTGGGTGATTTGATTGTATTAATAGGTAATAAACCGTGTCACTGAGATATTGGGAATTTGGATATTTAGGTCATGTCAGTTCACTTGTACCAAAAACTCTGTGGCACTGAGAACAGGTTTTTAAGACTTTCAAGGTATCATGCTATATACTTTGATCTTTGCACAGGAGATTAAATGTGTCTATCTGTACAGTTTTTTTCTGTGAATTTTATAGTCCATGCCTGTGTTTTCTAACATGGCACCATCTTGGTAAGCTCACCATGGGATGTCTCTGGAGAAGAATATGGAATGGTAGCTTGCTGATATTACGCTATGAGCTTTTCGGAGTTATTTCGAACTGCTTGAATATTATTGTTATGGGAAATTACTTTTAAAGGAGAGCATGATCTTTCTAATAAAAGCATAGAGGCTTAGTAATTTTTTTCAGGGAAAAAGTATTAAATGTTTTACTATGTAGTTTTAAAGAGACCAGGCTGTAGTTCTTTTTCAGAGCTGTTAATAGGCACAGACTTTCCTAGTCTACCATTTACACTATTATGGTATCTGGACAAGAACTATAAGGTATGTCCTAAATTCTGACCTTTGTTCAACCTGATGAATTAAATGACAACAGCATTAAGATAGCAGTTTATGTCCAAAGTTCTGTGATACCAAGATCTGTGAAATGAGAGTACCAAGAATCATTTAGTAAAGGAACTTATTTCATGATATATAGAAAATGTTCAATTTCCAGTCCTGCAAATGTACTCAGAATTCTTCCTGGCTACTTCTGTACTCCTCTTAAGCAGTTAAGTTATCATAGCAGGCTTTTGCTTATACACTGATAACCATTTATTTTCTCTACTTGCTTGTACTTTTAGCAGTACTGTGTCTTTGAATAGTTGACACAAATCAAATTATACTAATTGTAGTATTCAATTTTGCCTAGTGCCTTTTATGAGAATTAGGTTTTGTATTACAAAGCTGGACAAGGGAAACTGGACAATTATTTGATTTATTAATTGACTGGTTGATTAATACATGTTTTTTCAACTTAATATTCTGTCCACGCACTGTGTTACCCTTTTCAGGAAAACCCATTAGAAAGTTTCTTGGTGGTTTGCATTTATACAAATACATCAGCTTCTATTTCATGATCTAAGACAACACTATGTTTTCTATACAAATTAATAACATTTGATCTTTTTGTTACTAAATTTTCTGAGAATGACATACATATATTTCATATATGAACTTATGACAGTGTTGTTTAAACAGTCAAAGATAGTCTGAGGAAATTACTTTTATTACAAAGTTCTGATGACCTGTGCTAAATATGCCAAACAAAAATTCACAATATTTGCAGATTTCGATATTTTAGCTTGCTGACCTTTCAAGAACAGTTACAATATTCATGTATGATACCTGATACAGTGGAAATGACCTGCACATGCTACTATCATGCACAAGAGGGTGGGCTTCAGGACTGTAGTTTGACAATCATGCTTAAATACGTGCACACTGCTATTTCTGCTACAGTATACAGTTTCTGTCTTTCTGCAAACAATTAGTTAGCAATTAAGGACTATGAATAAGTTCTACTGTTTTAAATAGTTTCTGGGGTCCTATCACCACCTCAGACCTCAAGCATCCATTCCCTAGAGGTTCTTTTTTCTACCAGCACCCCAGCATCTGAGGAAAGTTGTTGATAAATATGAGATCCACGGAACAGAGCCATCAACCATCTGGGACTAAGGGATGTCTTGGATGTTCCTGACAAGTCTCTGTATGTTGGCATAAATACATAGTCCAATGCTTTCACCCAATGTGAGTGTCATAACTCTCAACTCTCCAGATTTTTGCAGAATGTCCAATTTGTTTCCCCATATTTTCAGCCTTTTCCTCATAAAATTTGTGATTTTCTGGCAAATCACTGCGATGATCTGAGGACTGAAGTCAGTAAATAATAACATACATTTGATTTTCAGGTATTATCCTTCAGAAAAACACATGCTAACACAAATCCTTTTATTCTAAAAGCTTTCTAAGTTTATAAAAGCAATATTTAAAATTTGCCCCTATTTATGGGCCTTTGTCCCCCCAGTATGTCAGATTTTGTCCAGATTTCGTAGATTAAGAGATTGAGAGGTATGGTGAGTGCATAGTTCTGTGCTCCCATGGTTTTGAGCTAGAGTTCCTTGATAGTCTATGGTGAATTCACACTTAATGAGTCCTAATTTACAACAGCAGCAGAGCCTGGTCTTCCACAAGTGGAACATCAGTGATAGATCTTTTACAGCACATTCCAACTTGGATGGCAGAGATGCTACCCCCCCCCCCCCACACACACACACTCACATTAATTTATGAAAAACTTTTCTAATACCCCTAAATCAAATATTGGTTGTTTAAGGCATGGTCAAGGGGAAAGCCTCAGTGCTATGGTAAAATTATATTTTCCTGAGTTTCAACATTTATGAAGGATGGGTTGTAGTAAAATGTATAAATCTCAGATTGTATTTAGTTCCATTGTACGTACTTTTGTTAGTACTTTCTGACTTTTGCAAATAAACATGTGTTTTATGCCCAGAAGCTCAAATGCATATCTGTCAATATTTAATTGATTAAAAGGCTGGTGTCAGGCTAAGTGAGCAGTTTCATCATTTATGAATAATAAAATTGTTGGTACTTTTTTGATCATTGTGGACAGAGTATAACTGAGTGCGAAACAGGATTTAATTGACTTGCTTTGTAATTTTTCAATGTAATTAAGTTTAATGTCCAGATAAAGATTTTATTTATTCTGTAAATATAAGTTTGAGAGTAATGATTGGTTCTGTTCTTTTTGACTGGCCTTATCCATACCATAATACACAAAGTAAAATAATCTAAGGCTTACAGTGTTAATACCAAAAGATATTGCAATATTTCTGATACTTCTATAAATATATGCCTTGATGTAATATACCCACGTATCCATGACCATTAGTGCTGGTAATGTATTTATTTATTTTATTTAACATTTACTGACTGGGAAAATTGACTAGGACAGAGCCTATTTTCAGCGGGAACCTGGGGAGAAATACTCCAGACGCATGTCTTTGGAATGTGGGAGGAAACTGGAGTACCAGGAGGAAACCCATGCAAATGCAGGGGGGACATACAGACACTGCAGAGAAGGCACCCCAGCCGAGAATCAAACCAGAGAACCTCTTGCTATGAGGTAATAACGTTAACCGCTACAGCACTACAACACTTATTGCAGTATAAACTGCAATAAGAGTAAGACATGCAAGAATGTATAATAATGCTTATAACACAAGTATATGTTACAGTGTGCACAATGCATTACACATATCCATGCACAGCAGCTATTCCAACAGTGCATTGCCATTTACATTCATAGTACATCATGCCTACAAGTAACTACATTGTGTAAACAATGCATACATGGAGACTTTAAGCCTTGAGCTCTTATCTCTGCATGACATAAGGCAATATACTACTATCACATCTTGTGTCAACAAATTCACTGTGCACATAAAGTACAACCTAATTTATTTATTGATCCTATATTTAGTGCCCTAATATAGACTGTATTACTAACTTCAGTCACCTTACACTGCAGGCAATCCCACATTTGTGCATCCCCATGGCTCTTAAGTCTCTTAGGAGTGGACATTCTAAGAGCTGTTTAAGGTTTTGTCCTCTGCGAAAGATGACTTTAGGATTAGTACTTAATTTTTGACATATTGTAGGATCTGCCATCAAAAACTGACAATTTTTCCTTGCTCAAGATGTTACTTGCATCTAGAGTAAAATTTGTAATCAAACTCGTAGAAAAATTGTCATTTGCATTGCATGTCGGCAATTGTTCAGTTCTAGTAGCAACTGTTGATTTCCTAAGGATAGGTGAAAATTTACTTCTAGCTTCACTTCTACCGCAGGTTGTTCAACAAATGTTGCAAGATAACTTCGTCCAATAAACATGTTCTTGAGAATTTCACATTCAGAATTAAAATCCATAAATTTTGCTCAGTATTCTACATAGGTAAGACAGAGCATAAATTTAGAGAACGGATCTATGAACATCAGTATGCCATTTCTAGAGGTAAACTGGAGAATGCCTTAGCCAAGCATGTCCAACAACAAAACATGCACTCTTTTAATTAGGCCTAGCTCATTAAAGCTAAATGAACTTGAATTATTCTGGCAAATCTTGCTTAACGCTTATAGTCACCCTGGTTTAAATGAAGCATGCTCAATTTCATGTATGTTAAAATTGAAAAGTCTAGCAAGATAAAGACTTAAAAAATAATAATAACAAGAAACATAAAAAATTGTTTTTGTCTTTAGTACACATGAAAATGTTTTTTTGCTGATTTAATATTGTTAACCTGCATATACATTTACATATTAAGGGGTCCCTATGCAGTTGAATGGATTCTTTTTAAAGTTTATCTTTAAGTCTACCTTACAGTTTATTTTAAAGAATAAGCAGCTGTACATGATAGTTTGTGTCGATAGGTGGGGTTGTACGTATAGGGTTTGCTCCTATTGGAGCTCACTTAACACATGATTGAATGTACTAGTATTTAATGAATGAATTGCAATACATGTTTTCATCTGAAGAAGTCTGAGTATTTATCCAGATGAAAAACGCTTTATTTGCATCCGAATAAAATGATATCACATGACACAATAATCCTATTAACTATGAAACCCATTACAGATAGTGACATCCCCTTATTTTGCATAAAAAACAGACTACTGCTATATGCATCAGTGGGGACTGATAACTTCAAAGAGGGGTGCAGTAAGCAAAGAATCAGCATGGATAACTAGAATGGGGCAGGGCTATGTTATAGCAGGATAAGCTTTGAACACGCTTACATTTTCACATGATAACTAGTTAGCTTTGAACACGCTTACATTTTCACATGATAACTAGTTATGAAAAATGATAGCACAAACAGAGTTGGATAAACGGACCACAGCTCCACCAACTAGGATCAAAAGTTAATTGAGCGTTTTCATCCTGGTAACATGACTTCATCAGAATAATCGCAACTACAAAAGACATACATTTAATAAATCCTGTCCTCATCAGATTGGTCAACCAATTTAGCCGATAATGTAATTATTAAGGTCATAATGTCTTGAAAGCCAGCATGCTGCGGACTGACATGCCCTCCTTCCATGCTCAAAATCAACCAATAACTAACCAAAAAGTAAACTATGAAAAATGATAGCATGGAGTCACAATTCCACCAACTAGGATAAAAAGTTTATTGAGCGCTTTCGTCCTGGTAACAACACTTCATCACAATAATTCCTACCACAAAAAACATCCATTTAATACATGTTGCCCTCATCAGATTAGTCAGCCAATTAAGCCATTAATTAATTTTTAAAAAATAACTAGTCATGTGCTACTGCACATGTGAAATAGTTTTCAGCAGTAGGCTTCCTCCTCAGAATATATGCCAGAACTACTTTGAGAAAAAGTTTATTTCAGACATATGATACATTTGTTTGATGGTGAACACATCCAGTGACTGATTCTGATTAAAAAAAATATATATATATTGTAATCCAGTTCAACATTCGGCTGGGGTGCCTACTGTGCAGAGTCTTCATGTCCTCCCTGTGGTCGCGTGGGGTTTCTTCTGGGTGCTCTGGTTTCCTCCCACATCCCAAAGACATGCCGTAGGTGGATTGGACACTCTACATTGGCCCTAGGTGTGAGTGCGTGCATGTGTGTGCCTTCTGAGGAAGGTTGGGCACTGGGCTGGTAACTCAACACCGTAAAACTCCACTGCCAATCATGAGCAGACAGGTGATCTGCTGTGGCGACCCCTAACCAGGAAAAGCCGAAAGAAGAAGAAGTAGAAGAAGAAGAAGAAGAAGAAGAATCTAGTTCAACATGTTTCACTCAACACACAAACCGAAGATTTTGCAACAGGATTGATGACTCTTTAACTGTGATCACTTAACAATAGAGGTGAGTCACTTTTATATACAAATTGCCTTAGTGTCTACCAGTTATAGCCACTTTATCGACTGTGTACACCTTAGATATTTGAATGGGTTAAAAACATAATGGCAATTAATTTCAACTTGTTTCACTCAAAGACACACTGGCACTTCATAGACAAATCAATGATTGCTCAAATTATGACAAGGGTCATCATTTTTTTCCCCACAGAATGCCTGTATGCATACCAATTAGATATACTTTATTGACTGTCTATATCTCAGATATCTAATTGTGCTCAAAGGAATGAAGTAATGAATAAATAAATAATGGCTACTGGCATATATTTCAGCTCATTGTTATTCCACACATTCATGGCAAACCACTGACCCCCCCCCCCATGCATGCACACACACATGCATGTTCGCTCATACATACAGATACACACACATATGCTTACCCACCAAATACAGCCACTTTGTTCACTATGTCAGATGTCTGACTGTGATCGAATGAATGAATAAATAATTGCTGTAGTAATGCATTAAAGGTTATTACTGTTGGGCAAACAGTTCAGCCCACTGCAACACCTATGCGCACACAAGTGCACACACATGTCCAGTAATTGCAACCACATTATTTGATGTATGTGTTGAATTTTTGATTGTGATCAAATCAATTAAGGGATAAATTAATAAATAAATACTGGTTCATTGTTGTTAGATACATACAGTGCAAAATATTGCAATCCCACTTCCCTCCTTTCCATATTCACAACATGTTAACTAACAAGAGATCACACAATGTGATATATTATGGACATACACTACATTGAACTGTTTTTAATTAAATGTCCTTATCTCACATATGTTTTCACAGGTGATGATACAGGAACTCTAATGCAGTCTTTTTACAGTACCTACATACGTGAAACATCCACATTAGTATCAAAGTTTGAAAAGTCTTGAAAAGCAGAGTCTTCATGATGAAATTACATCTTCCTCACAGACATATCTACACTGTGGGCAAGCAGTAGTGGTTCTTGTAGCTCTGGATGCTGAGGTATATTACTAGTATCTGGGCTGACAGGGCCGGGATAGTATAAAAACATTTCCTACTACATATTTAAACTTTTTCATACTATGACATCGCATCAGATATTATGCTTGGCTGCTATGTTAGATCAAATACAATATCTGGCACACTGACTTTTTGTTAAAGACTAAAATGTTGTGAATTTTGTTCATTTATCATTACTTTTTCCCTCTACTGCAAGATAGGAAGACTTTGTACTGACCTGTCATAGCATAGCATCTCTTCCTACTGATTCATCAAAGTCTATATTACTTTAAAGTTACCTAGAACTTGAAGGACTGTGCTTGAATTAATACGCTTTCACCAAATTCTGAAATGTTTTGCCCTTAAGTGATGGACCATATTCCAATGTCACTTCATGCGAAACACCATGTTTTGACAAAAAGATATTTCAGTTCTAAAATAGCATTATATCTTTTGGTTTTGTTACTGCACATGTTTTGGAAATATAGTGTAGTAGCCACCACATAAGAGATAATGTTTATCTTTATAGCAAATCAATTCCTGCTTTCATCCACATAAGATCAGAATTTCAAGTGGTATAATTTTTTTCCTGTTGATTTTGATTCTTGACAGCATAACTGCACATGGCAGTAACACCTTTCCCCATCCATGACACTCCCAGCACCACCCATGAGCAAAGCCCAAGGCCAAATCAGTCCTGTATTCATCCCTTGGGAAATGTTATAACATTCATCAAGTTTTCCCTTTTTTCTATACCCTCATCTTCCCCTCAATGTAATTTTTGACCTGTTTCATCTTTGTGCACCTTTCAGAATAAGAGTCTGTACCCACTTATGTCTGATAATCGTGGTTTATTATGTACTAGATGTCAACAATATGTGAATCAAATCCTGCTGTCTCAAATAACAGTGCTGATAAACTGAAATAGACTGAATTATATTGTCCATAGGTTTGGTATTCATTATACTGTCCATAGCTTCTATGCTCAGAATAGTTTCCTTCATCCTGAATAGCAGATTTAATCCTGCTTTCTGTATTTGGTAGACCTCTATACATTTGACTTCATTTCTGTACCCAGGCTAAACTTACTGTACTGGCTTTATATGCATCTGTACTGAATTTCTGTACTTATCTCCTGAATATCAGTACCAAACCAAACTGAATTGCAATGGCTGACTTCTCTGTCTGAAGCATTTATTCTAATAATACTAGAATCCTGTAAATTTCCTACAAATTCTACATGCCTCTTTAACCTTGGTTCCCAAGCCTTGTGCCATCTAAACATGATCTCTTTGTACTCAATGTGCTGCACATTCTGTTAGTACATTTCCTACTTATCCAAAGGTTATTTTTCTCAGCATATTTGAATCATTTACTGAAATATTCCTTTTTACTGAAACTGCATGTATAAAATGAAGATATAGGCTTGCATTCATATTGCTCCATTTGTAGCCTTATGCAAAGAGAATACCACATTTATGTCTAACAAGCTACATTTAAGTGAAACCTGATTTTACAACATACATGATAAAGAATGCAGACAATTCCTAAAGAAATTCCAATCCATCCTAGAAGAGAGCTGAGCAAGAACTTGTAGAATGCTGTCCCACTCAGGATGTGCTAAAAATATTGATCAATGCATTGTGAATGTATCTTATTTAAATTTCTGAGCTGTAACAGAAAGTCACCTTGTTCCCACACTGATTCTCTGTAGGATAGTATATCAGCATCTACCCTGTACAGCTTCACTACAGGGAAAAGCATTTGTGTTCATCCGTGTCTTCCTTAAAAATGCAATCCAGATGGATCCAACAACTCATCTATTATTCCCATCATTTTCCAAATTAAAATCATATAGCATACCTTTAACATGGATGCTTGTAAAAAAACGAAAAACTAAAAACTAAAATAATGTGAATAAGTGGAATCGGACAAAGCACCAACAGCACGGACTGTTTAATGATAGTAAGCACTTTCAGCTAAGGATATTCCTCCGCCTTCTTCAGATTTGTGTAACATGGATGCTGGCAGCTGGGGACAGGGCTACATTTACATTAGAGGAGATGATTTGATACCCTGGGTATCGGTATGAGGCATGGGGGTACAATTTTATACACAGTGCTTTAATTATTAACAGGATAGGAAATTATTTTTCCACTCCAATCACTTCCAAATCTGAGCTATCCATGTTTGTATCTCAAGTGGACCTTAAAGTACTCAAGGATTTAAAATGGCAGTAGATTTTTCTGGCAAGTTTCTGTCAAAATATGTATAAAGATTTTTGGGGGTTTATAGAAATACCTTTAAATTAAGAGACATAATTTCAAGGGTAATAATGCAGTGATAAAATCAAGAGAAAACTAGTTAGAAACCTAGAGAAGGTGCAATGTTAAACTTAGTACTAAATAAGCACAATTGCAAGTAGGAAACTAGGGGGTCTCTAATACAGCCTTACAAAATGGTGATGAACAATGTTCACTTAATTATTAAAATAATATTTTGGCCTGCACAGTCCTCTAAAAACTTAAATGATATAAATAATAAGAAGGAATGTAGACAAAGGGAAACTAACTTATCTTAGAGTGGTAAGAAATTTGAAAGTTTAAGCATGGAATAACTTTAAAATAAAAAGTACAGCATATTACATACAATAGTCAATAGTCTAAAAAATAAAGCACTTAACATTTTGTAGCTTTCAAACATTAAAGCCATAGCTTAGGTTCAAATCACATTAGTATTAGTCCCCAATAATCCTGTCATCTATCAGCAATAATCCTCAGTGGTTGACTTTCAAATGCTGTGCAATATCTGTAGTTGTTTTACATTAAATATGCATCAATGATGTGAAATGACAAAAAAAGGTTAAAAACATTTAGTTGTTTTTCACTATATGTGTAGCAAAGGCAAGAAGTGTGAGAACTGTACAAATTCTATCCATTTTCAGAAGTGATTTAGAGAGCTTTGAAAAACTGAAACTGCTTAAAACATAAACACACACACACACACACACACACACACACACACACACACACACACACACACACACACACACACACACCAGACTTGGAATTCCTTATGTTGTTACATCTGGTCAAAGTTTGTAGTACCTTGTCAAATTGCTATTTTCTGGTTAGTTAAACAACTTTTTTTTGGAGGATGTTACATTTTGACCAAGCAGGAAGTCAAGTCCTAAGACTCTTTCGTCAACAGAAAAATGGGGAATTTGCCAGAAAAAGCAGAGATAATTGAATATTTCCCAGTGTTGACATACTCCAGGATATACTTATGAAGTCTTTTCATGTGATGTAACTCTTCTCTAAAAGTTCAGTGCTGCAGTTTAGTTCAGATAGTTTTTCCTTTATTTGTGGACTGATTCAGTAGTCTTTATTGAGTGGGAGTAATGAAGAATCCTTTTTTATGAACTGCAGAAGAAAAGAGAAATTCCCTGCTGCACAGAGAGAGCAAGCTAGAACATGTGTGTGAATACTGCCTGCAATTCTTTTGCAACTGCTATGTAAATGTTCTTAAAAGTCTGTGGAAGATGCATTAAAATTATCTTCACATAGTGGTAATGGTAGTGTCATCTAGCTGATAATGTTTTTTAATGCATTCTCGGCCTGTTCAAAACCTTTTTGTTATTTTACATTTAACTGTGTGAATGTATATCTGTATGCTTAATTTTCAAACTGCATGTCCTCATTTCTTAAAGCCAAAAGTTTAATTATTCAGTTGCAGTAGCTTCTGGCTGGTTGTGTATTAATTTATATATGGGCAATTACACAAAATTGGTGAATTATTATTGCTGGCATCAACCTTTTGAAGATGGACTGTTCTGCCATATCTACCATAAATCAAGAGTGTGGTTCATTTTAAAAGAATGCAGTAATTGTATCCTGTATATTTCAGACTGGTCTTGCTGATGTCAAACATGTATGGTAATAGTATGAAGGGGTAGTGACCCCAAGAGAGTGTGAGAGTGAGTGTGTGAGTGTGTGAGTGTGTGTGAGTGTGTGTGTGTGTGTGTGTGTGTGTGTGTGTGTGTGTGTGTGTGTGTGTGTGTGTGTGTGTGTGTGTGTGTGTGTGTGCGTGTGTGTGTGTGTGTGTGTGTGTGTGCATAGCTGTAATACCTCTAGCCAAGATAAAGTAACAGTTGGTAAGGTAGTACTGAAAGGCAGTGGCTACTTTTCTCTCCAGTGGTACTGCGTAACACATTTTGGGATATGTCAGGCTTTGGCCAAAGCTCAAAGCAGCTTCCCTTATTTGCTAGGATTAAGTTAAGTCAGAGCATCACATCTATACTGTTGTCAGTTGTACAGTTTGTATGGCCAGGCAGTTATTATATACTGATTGCTCTCAGGGGTGTGCATTTTGTAAAATGAACTTGTAAAGTCTTCAAAGCAGCTTTTCACTAAAAGTGTGTGTGTGTGTGTGTGTGTGTGTGTGTGTGTGTGTGTGTGCATATGTAACATTGCAACAGCAAGATAAATATATGGTAATATAAATCGCATGGTAGCTATTATATTTTGTAGCGAGAGTAAGTTAGGAGACCAGCAAAAATTGAGTGCCTGGAAATCTGGAAAGATGTCAAGAGTCACAGCTGAACAAAGATTGCCAATACAAGGGAACTCCTGCGGAAGGAGATGAAAACACCCTGGGTGTGGTTAAAACTCTGGTGATAGCCTGATAGCGGCTGTAGGTAAAAAACTGAAGCACTTTACATACAAAAATGCAGCTTGGACTGTGAAAACTAGATATAAATCTGGAGACAAGTCACAAAACAACTTGAAGTACAAATGGAATAAGAATAGAGAGAGAGTCCACAATCAAAGAGGATGAAATGAAGCATCAGCATACGAATCCACAAAAACAATAACATTAAGTAAAACCATACAACGGGAAGCTGGTCAATGAGAAAAACACCACCACCAATGGCTAAAGTGCACATTTTATTGAACGCTTTCATCACGGTGATCTGGACTTCATCAGAATAAATCAAACATAATACGCAAACTTTAAATACAGGCTCCTTCAATCCAATTGGTAAACCAGTTATGCAAAGCTAATAAACCACGATAAGCCAATCTCCATATTAACTGTTAAAAACATGTAACACAAAATGTTTTCTCTTTGACAGTGTAATAAAATGCATACATATAATATACAATAACATTACTCAAGTTTGGTCCTACAAATACCATCTATACCTATAAAAAATAGACAGACCTTAATCTCAGTAATGCACTTAATGAAATCTGGTCATTAAGACCAGGAAACTCAGTTGCATTAGTTTTAATCTGCTATTTAAATTCTTTATATTCTAAAAAGTCATCAATGGGACCCCCCCCCCCGATGCCCCAAGTCCCCATGGTCAATGACAAAAAAGCATCAGCATCAAATAAGAGGACTGACTGCATAAAGAATAACATCATTTTCCAGCAAATATACAGTATGCAAGTAGAAGGGATGAAAATCTAATTTGGAAGCCAGTGTGTGTGCTAACTTGTTTCTTCAGTATAAAGAGAAGGTTGACTTTGAGGATATAATAGAGGAATCTGAAAATGTGTAATCATTACTATAAAGAAAAGGAATAAATGGACAGATATTTAACTCCTTTACTCATGGGTAAGACAATGCATGTCGACAGCAAGATGAGTGATATTAACTGTTTTGATCATAGACAAGTTAGAAAATGGCTGCGTGAATGCTTTCAGCTAACCACTGAGGCTTGTAGGAAAGGTTTAATGAACACAGGAGCAAGGCAAAAGACAGTGTCACTGACTTTACCTCAGACCAAAACAGACATTTTTATAGGCATGTATTTGGATGCTAAATTATGATTTTTGAAATAGGGGAGATCTTATGATAGCACAGCAAACACTAACTGCTTTGCATGAATATACAACAAAAGGATTGAAATGTAACACTGCTATGTAAATGAAAAGAAAGGGTAACTTCTATCTAATAAGCAGGGCACACATGGAAAAGAGCAGTTTACACAGCAACATTTATTGGAGTAAAAGAATACATAGTCAGTCTAAATCACTCCAATAGGTTAACAGGCGTAGAGGAATCCTCTGGTTCCAGTACATGTCAGGGTCTTGGGGTTAGATGTTTGGTGTAACAAGCTGGGCAGATACAGGGCTTACCTATGCATTTTCAAAATATTAATGTCATTGTAAGTTTCATTGGAAGGGAGTGAGTTGTGTGTGAGCCAGTAGTGTCATTTTCACTTTTTTTTTCCACTGTTGTGTTACAGTGCAGTTACTATATACAATTCCCTGGGGTATAGGTGTCTTACCTCCCACAACAGGGGTGCAGGGGAGCCCCTTGTAAAAAGAGATTTGTGTTTTTTTAAGGTGTTTTGGCTCACCATTTTCAGTGTTCAATGTCTGATATATGAGCTAAAAAATGATCATCAAAATGCCATAGGTGAACCACAGGTATGGCCCAAACATCAGCAGCGACATGGTGGGGAACAGAAGTAGGTGAGAGAACTATCAAAAATAGCACTACTGTAATGGTCAGTTGTTATGAGGTAACAGCTGCTCCAAATCACCACAAAGGCCTATACCCTATCCTGGTGGAGGGAAAATAAACTATTGCTAAGGGTTACCATATCAGAAATAACTATTGGTTTACCTGTAACTGTTAAAAGAAAGCATTACTTACATAGGCAGTCCACTCACATTAAGGCTATGGGGGGTTATTTTTTCTCGTACCATTATCCAGAGTTAGGGGGGGTTTAGAAGTGGAGGTAGGGAATAAAGCAACTGTCTATGTATGATTTTGGTGATGCAGTAGCTTGAGTACATGCAATTATACATAGTCAGGCATTTACCCAAGCATATGGAAAAGGCAGCAAGGGGAGTTCCAGTCAAGGCCCACATCTCCAGCAGTTGCTGGTGATGTGGCTACATCAGGAGAAAAGCTAGGGTGCATTAGCAAGCCTAAATCTGCGGTATCATCTTAAAAGGAACTAGATTTCCTTTGAAAGGAGATCAAAGAAAGAGTTATAACAAGCATGCTCTGGAATATGCTGCCCATACATGTCAGGCAGAGCACCTCAATGGCCCTCTTCAAGAGGAACCTTGACAATAGGATGGGAGATAGGAAATTCACTCCAGGGATCACATCAGTAGCCCTGTTAGACAGGGGTCCAGGAAAGTAAATATTTGTTGGAAGCAATAGCCAGGAAATCATTATGGCTAGGCTTGTATAGGCCCTAGGGCCGATAGCCTAGTACCAAGCTATGAACCTTTGAACATTTCTCAGATACCTTCTTAAAGGCCTTTGCAGAGGCTCCTGATTCTTGAGAGAAGGAGAGTCTGTATACTGGGATACTGAATTATTACAGAATGAGGGGACTTCCAAAGGGGAAGAAGTACAATGCCAGTTAGTCCCAAGGAACTGCCATCAGGCAGTTCTGGCCATAGATTATGATCTTTTTTTT